>NW_022196896.1:13119475-13134941 GCF_008632895.1 Mastomys coucha
CCAGTTCTGAGGTGAGGGGTGTGGGTCTGGGTACCAGTGAAGGGACATGATGTCTATGGACCCAGGTCGCAGGTCCCAGTTCTGAGGTGTAAGGGATGTGGGTCTGGGTACTAGTGAAGGGAGGTGATATCTATGGACCCAGGTCCCAGGTCCCAGGTCCCAGTTCTGAGGTGAGGGGTGTGGGTCTGCTGCACATGATAGCTATGGATCTAGGTGCCAGTTCAGAGAGGAGGGGTTTAGGTCTGCGTACCAGTGGTGAGGAGCTGAAGCCAGGAGTTTCCTTGTTGATAGATTCAGGTGAGATCATGATGAGTTTCTGCTGAGTTTATGTCTTATCCAAGATTAGATGCTGGGCCTGAAGAGACGGTGGTGGGAAAAGCCTCTGAGAGAACAGAGAACTGATAGGTTTTTAAAAAGCACGTTTTCAGAACCTATACCAAGTTTGAAAGCTTTTTGTCATCTTTTGGTAGTGCGAACAGAGAACTGGAAAGGGCATACTTTTGGATTAGTAGATGATAAAAGGTATCCACGTTAGACAAAGTCCAGAGGCTCCTGCAGGAAGGTGTTTAGCAGCCAGCATCCCAGCTAGTCTAGTTAGGGCCAGGGATTATTACCCTGGAGACGTCTCTCACAAGGAAGCCACACAGGTTGGAGCTTCATAACTTGAATGTCAGCTTCAAGTTTCCAGTGAATTGGAATAGCCAATAGGGATGAAATCTGTGCTGGGCGGTGATGGCGCATGCCCATAATCCCAGCACTTGGTAGGCAGAGGCAGGTGGATTTCTGAGTTCGAGGCCAGCCTGGTCTACAGAGTGAGTTCCAGGACAGCCAGGACTACACAGAGAAACCCTGTCTCGAAAAACCAAAAAAAAAAAAAAAAAAAAAAAAAAAAGAAGAAAGAAAGAAAAAGAAATCTGTGTTGCTTTAGGATCTAGCACACCACTGGATCCAGACACTTTCTCTTTTATTCTCCTCAAACCCCCACCTTAAACCTTACCTGCCACTCACACACCTTAAATCCCCACCATCTCAAACAAATTAAAGCTAACATTGGTACTGAGCCGAGACAGAAGCCAAACAGAAATGAGTTATCCACAATGCTTTTAAGAGAACTAAGTGGTTTGAAGGAAGGAAAACATTCAGACCTTCTATGCCCTGAAAACAGGAAAAGCTTTAATCCCCACCTCACTTAGCTGGACCCTAAAGATCATCTTGCTTATCTTCCATTACTGTCCAAGAAATGAAATATAAAGAGGTCCATTAACTTCCAGGTCAAAAGGCTAATATTTGACAAGATCTGAATTCTATTTCTGGTTTAAAAAATAAAGGCTTTCCCACTAAACTATACAGCCACTAATTTTTTGTTTGTTTTGATCACTTTTAGCGAGGGTCTGAGAAAAAAAAAACACACTTAAATTCTAAGTAGACTGTATCCATGATATAGCTCTAAAAGTAACCGATACACAGAAAAAAGATGGTTCCCTGGTATTTGTTGTCGTTCATTGAGAATGAATAATACTTGATTATCTTTGGGTGCCCAAGTGGCCCCTTTTTCCTGAGCACAGAATTAAGACAGATAGTTCTTCTTTTTGTGGTCCTGCCATCCAGTTTTGAAAATATAAACAGCATCCTGAAGTTAAAATGTGAAAAGTATTTCAGCAACACAGACCTACGAGGCAAAGTACGGTAGCCTGGGTAAGAGACTTGTTGCTTTTCATTTTTACTATAGCAATCTAACCTCCTTTAATATCAATTGCCTAAGATTATCCTTTTAAGTTGAAAACTCCAGACTTTTTCTCCTAGAAAGGATAGCTTTTGACTTGAAAAGCTCTTGTGTCTCTATCACAGAGGAAGCTGAGAGGGACCATCTACGAACAAGAGAGATGCTTAAAGCCACATCATAGCAAGTGGTTGAAGAATCTGGTTGAGGGGAGGGGGCAATTAAAGATTCAGTAAGAAAAAAATAAAATAAAGGGAAAGAAGATATCATATGAATGTAAATAAAGAAAATAATAATAATAATAATAATAATAATAATAATAATAATAATAATAAAATTGCCAGACATTTTGAAAGTTTAAACGAAGCAAAACAAAACAGAAAGATTCAGTAAGAAGCCAAAAAAACCACTGGACATGTCCGCATGGAGGCTGGGATCTGAGACTGAAACCTCCCTGACAATGAGCAGAGGTTTTGGAGGCAGGATTCTGACGCCCAACAGAGTGAGCGCTGGGAGTTACAGTGGATATTTGATGTGATTTTAAAAGGCAGGTCCCCCTAGTTGACAGAGCACTTTGGTAGATTTCACTTACTTAAAAACAACATATGGTGCATGCATTACCTCTTTCTGGGTTGTAAATTTCTGCTTGTTCACTCTCAGTGGCATAAACATCATTTACATGTTCAACAGCAGCACTCTTTTATAGATACTTTATAAGTTTGAGACTCCTTTTTGCAGGTTTTAGTTTATTAATTACACATCCATTTGGGTGAGCCTCCTAAGTGTGACTGAAATCATAGGGATACGAGTTTTAATTTAATACATTGTTAAATATTCAGCATGCTAATTTCGTATAAAGATTCCTGGTTATAATTGTTTATACAGCCTTATAAGCATCATAAAATATGGACCATTTTGTTGCTTATAAAAATAGATAATAAAATATATTGTTTTGGCTGGGTATGGTGTCTTCTGCCTATAATCTCAACACTTGCACAAAAGAAGATGGTCTTGAAGGACTGTTACGAGTTCAAGGCCAATTTCAGCTACATAGTATGTTCTAGGCTAGCCTGGGCTTGAGAATAAAACTTTGTCTCAAAATAAAAGTATATATGTGAACACATTATATCTATTCTCATTGTGCCACTTGTCTCAGAGGATAATAGGGAGCTTAATTCTATAAAAATGATTAATAGGAACTCATACTTAATGTTGCCACTTTGGGGGTAATTAAAGTTTGAGTATGAAATTGGAATATGTTTAAATATAAGAGGAAATTGAAGCCATTAAAGAAGAAAAAAGGCCAAGTACATTGTCCAATTATTCTACTTGTTAAAAAAAAAATCGGGCCTGCAGAGATAGCTCAGTGGGTAAAAATCCTTGAGAGAATTCCAGTCTCAGAATCCAAGTAAAAATAAAAATAAGCCAGGCCTGGGATCAGGTACCTTATAGTCTCAGTGTTGGGAAGTGAAGTGAAGATGAGCAGATCCTGGTGTTGCTAGCTAGCCAGCCCCTTGTCTACTTACGATCCAAGCCATTGAGAGAATCTGTCAGAAAAAAAGAAAAGAAAAGAAAGAAAAAGAAAAAGAAAGAAAGAAAAGAACAAGAAGAAAGAAAGAATAAAAACACCAGTGGATCGAGCCTGAGGAATGATGTTCAGGGTTGTCCTCTGTCCTCTGTCTTACACACACACGTGCAAGCATACCTTCACACACAAACATACATTTAGCATACATATACATAATCATGAAAGAAAACAAAGAATGCTACAGGAAATCAAATTCATGCTGTAAAATGCATTTAATATTTCAATGTCCTTTGCAGGAGAATGGTAAGAAATTTTGATAAAATGACTACAGAATTGTAGCAAGGGTGGCCTTGTGAGCATGTAAGAGAGAATCAGAACCTCACGCTAGTTCCCCTCAGTCCTCAACTTGCAGGCAGGATTTTCCATCTTTGGAAGACGGAGAGGCTCAGCTCTTTGCATGTTGCCCTCAGTTGTGCCATTGCATTGTCTGTGGTGGAAACTCCGGGCCTCTCCTTCTAGAATGAAAGCATAGGACTCCCTACTCACGGAAGAGGTACTTCTTGGTTTGTCAGGGTTGTGGGGTGGTAGGGTGCGGGAACAACAAAAACTAGCAAGGCCTGTCAGATGACTCAGTTGGTAAGGGCGCCTGACAATGTCTAGAGGCGGAAGTGTAGTCACTGGGCCCTTACATGGTAGAAGCAGAGAACCTACTATAGCAGATTGTCCTCTGACCTCCAAATGCACACTCTAGCACACATGCATGCCTTCCTCCCCAATGGACCAATAAGTAAATGTAATTGTTAAGAGAGAAAGATAAGCATCAGACTAGGAGGCCAGCTTCTCTAACCCACTGCTTTGTAGATGCCATCAGGTCAGTATCAGCCATTGTTGCCCCTCACACAGTGTGAGCACTTAGCATTTCTTGGTAGCAGAGACAAAGGCTGTTTGGCAGTCACTTGTCATCCATCCTCTCTGGTATGCATTCATCCATTTGACACAAGTTTTGTGTCGAGCTCTACAGGGAAGCTTAAGAAAAATGCTTCTCATCTCGTCTTGATGATAAAGTGTGTTTCTCACTCATGGTAGCATGGTGGTAACTTTTCATTCCTCCTGGCAGTTTTTAGAGACTTATTTGACATTGGGGAGTGGGGGGGGGACCTGCAGTATATCTTTAAGGTACAGTTCAAAAGTAAAAGACAAGGTTGCTCATTTTCAATTTGGGCTGAGAAGTCTTAACTTTGACCGTGACACTTCAAAGTTAGAGAAAACTTGGTCTTAAAAAATGGAGGCTGATATGAGATGGCATATTTAATGACAGCTGTATCTATAGAAAGCTGTTAAGATGCAGATTGTCCCTCCTGTGGTGGAGGGAGGGAGATCAAACTGCCAATCTATAAAATATACTCGATAGAAGTAGCAAAGGAATCTATCAGTGCACGTGCTTTGATTGCAGGGGACAGTACAGCAGCATGTGGCATCATAACCTGGAGCAGACAAATCAGCTTGATGACTTTCAAAGCCAGGAATACTGCTGCAGGCAAGGGTGCTCCAGAGTAGGAGAAATTAAAACATATAGAGACTGTTATTAATTTCATATCTATTTTTGTATAGTCAAATCTGTATGCAAATCCTTAGCATCTCATTTCAGCAGATTAATCTAAAGTGAAGAGTGGTATGTGAAGCGAATGTAATGATGAAGCTCTTTGGAATAAATGTGGGCTGAAAACTTGGATGCTTCCTGTAAAATTTATTTTTTTTTTATACTGCGAAGAAATGGATTTGTTTATATGCTCATTTGTAAATTACTTCAAAAGGAAAAGCAATAGAGGCAATTCCCCAGTTTCCCTTTGCAATCCCGACTTGGCAAAAGATACAGCCATGGGTTTGGCAGGCGCCTCCTGTGTCTTCCCATTCTAGAGGTAATCATGCTGATAACTAACTGGGACTCTCATTTTTATTCCCAACTAGTGATCCAATATCTCATTTCTGAACAGTATCATATGAGGGAAATTTTTTTGTGTAACACTAAGGAATCTAATTATTGAGTGAAAATTAATAAAAATCATATTATGGATGCATCTGTGGAAGTGAATAAATAACAATTCTGAACAATAATTCGGAAGAGCCTGGTGATCAGTTGTATACCCTATGTAGCAGAGGGGGTGTGATAGCCACACTGTAATTCACAGGCTGTATGTTTAGTACGTAGTGCTATAAATATGTTCGATATTGTCATAAAGTGAGTAGTTTACCACAATAGACCTTATTTCTAAAACAGGTAGAGATGCTTTTAGAGTTTCAGAGTAAGAACTGGGAGCCTGGCCTCCCATTTGCTTTCAGGTGGAGAAATGATCAGAAGTGACCTGGACATGATGCAAATCCTTAGCATCATGTGGCATGTGGTGATTAGGGCCCCAAATACAAGTGCTGACATTTCTTCTAAACTGCAGCACATGTATGGTCTCAATAGATTAATTTATTCTTACATGGTTATGCCAAGAGAGAATTCTTCAACGTTCTGTTTTTAATCAGACAGGAAGCGAATATCAGGGGTAAAGGAAATACAACTCTTGCTTTGATCTATAACTTGATTCTATGTTGGGATTTCAACTTCAGGTTTCTTAAATGTGGTTTCTTTTCCTTTTACTCCATTTTAGAAATGAGACAATAAATCCAGAGAATACTTTCTTTAAAAACAGGAATCTCCTTCCTTTCTGTTCTTGGTAGATGAAGCTTTTGTTGATTATAATAGTGGTATCTTGCTTTGTATAAATGATATATACTTTAAAAGATGTTTGAAAGCTACAGAATTACTTTAAAATAAGAAGTCTCCAGTTGATACTAGCAACCATTAATTACATGGAAGATCCAGTCTCTTTAGCAGAGCTTAGGAAAATGATTGGCCTGGACAAGTGCCCACCCCTTTATATATCTAATAGTATTGGTATTAATTGACAAATCTAAGTCGGCTTAGAGTTACATATTCATCCTCTGGATTCCGATTCACTTAACTCTTGATGCTGGGTGGAGCTGATGGTAAAGGCCTACTCAGGGCTTTAGTGCTGTCAGCAAAAACCGAATTGCTGGGTGACATAAGACTGTCAAGGAAGACAGAGTTTGTAACCAGCTCTATGGAAACATGAGGTTTTCTTTGGCACCAGAGTGAGCAAAGGAGGCACTTTAGAGGACTTTGAAAGCTGCTTAGCGGGTGCAACAAGCACATTCAGTCATTCCTCGCATTGTGACCTTTTCCTCTGTACTTAGGCCATGGAACTTGCTAGTTGGTGCCTATCAAAGTTAGACTCATTCCCTCTCCTAAAAACTGGGGGAAAGGATATCCTTTTTCTTGATGATTGTATTTCAAAGAGATTTAGGTCTTTAAAAAAAGATATTCTTGATTCCTAAAAGTGGCAAAGTGTCTTAAAATAATTGACATTTCAAAGAGACAGAGAAAGTCATTGCAGTTATACCTAATCTAGAGTATAGAATTTTAGCAAGCAAGGTCTTAGCTTCCGAATGCAGCCTAGGCTAAGGGAATGCTAAAACCTTGTGGTCAGTCTTACAGCTATATGTCTTCAAAATTAGCAGGGAAACCCTATAGGGACATCTTCTGCACCTGATCAAATTTTGAATCCGTATTTAAGAACTAAGTCTTTCTGTTAGTTCTTTAGAATGTTCTCTTATGCTATCTGCAGCTACTTATGGGTGGTATTTATAAAGATGGGTATTTCGTCTCCACATCCCCACTGTTAAGAGTGAAAGTTAAACTAGAATTAAAAGTGTCTTGATTGCACAGGGCTCATTGTACATCACAAACATGGAAAGAAGCGTGTCTGAGTTGAATACCCTTCATTCCAAATGCTTGGCACTAGAAGTGCTCGTACATATTCAGATTTCCAGATAGTTGTATATTGTGATCAGATGTGCTAGGGAGGGTAACCATTTCTAAACACAAAAATTCATTTACTTTTATACACAGAATCTGAAAATAATTTTATATAAAAGTTTTAGTGTTCTTGTGTATTTTCTGTGACAGCACCTCACTTGAGGCCAGATTTGAGATCATCTACTTGTGCTATCGTGACTGCATTCAAAAAGTTTCAGATTTTGAACTGTCTCCCATTTATGAGGCAAAAAAAATAGGAAAAATCAGTTTAAAGTATTGACTTTTGTGGCTTCTAATTAAACAGAAAGTCTGAGGTCTCTTAGGTATTTAGCCCTGTAAAAGAGGATGTTTAACGACTTTTGACGTCATTGCACTGGAAACCTTTAGAGCATGCTGTCCCACTTGGTAGCCAATAATAGTCTCCAGCTTCACTTGTCATAGTAAATGATTGGAATTGGCTTGTCCATGTTGAGTCAAATATACCCTGGACTTTGAAGATTTTGTATGAAAAGAAATTCTCAGCAAATTTTATATGGATTTCATATTAAAATAATATTTTCATCAAGTTGAGGTAAGTAAAATGCATTATTAAATATCATTTCCCTGTTTTTACTTTCTAATGTGGCACATTCATGGATATTGTTATTTTCTCCTATATACCATTTACCCCACCTTTTGATAGGTAGTGACTTTTGCTATATGTATTCTTCCAAAGAAATAGCAAACTGTCACCTTACCAATGCACAGAGCTTAAAGCTCTGCCACTGCCACCTTAGCTAAGGGCAAGGACGGTCTCTATAACTTTGTCCTTAGAATAAACTACATAGAGAGAAATTTCATCTGTGTGCGCTGTGTTCATTCCAGTCCATGCAGAACATCATGCTAGAATTCAAGGCCTCTGGTACCCTCCGTATACCCATTGCCTGCTTTCCAGTGGATTGCTACTGAAATGCTTTGGAAGAGGAATCCAAAGATTCCTTTGACAATACATTTTGTAATTGTGTCATGGGCTCACTTCGAGAGCAGATACTCAACAGTATTGCATTGTCCTTTTCATTGTAGCTCACACATATTTTGGAAGATCCTGTTCCTTATTGGTGAAAAGCTCTAAAACATGCTACTCTGTTACAGGTGGAGTGACAAACACAGCACAGTATCAGAACAGACTGATGGTATATGAACCTAACCAGGTAAGACCTTAATAAGAATTCGGTACCTTAAATAAAATGCATTTGGAAAAGATCTCCACAGGAGTTATTAATTGGAATGTACCTTCAGCTACATGGGGAAAAGAAAGCATTTTAGGGGGAAAGCCTTTGGGTCCCTCATTATTATTGTGCAACTTCATATAGTTTCATGCTATATGTAATGCCATGGGGCTTTGCATTCTATAGAGAGGATTTTGATTGTAGCAATGTCTTTCTGTAAGAGATACCATGTGGGGTAAGAAACATCACTATGACCTTGTTATTCTCAAATCAAATAATGTCATTTGGCTTAATATAGCCAATGGTGTTCTATATCTAGGACAAACACAAATGATATGTGTATGAAAGTCTGGAAATGGTGTGCCTCTAACAGCGGGGTCCTTTCTGTGCCCTTTTGATGAACACTTAATTCCCTTTCCCCTAGAAGAAGAAATACTTTTCTTTTCTTCTTCTGTCAAAATATCTACAAACCATACAAGTGTCTGCTGAATGTTGTTCTTTCCATGACTTGGTTTGATTGTGACAGTATTCCAACATGGCATGACCTGGAGGTTTACTGTCCATTAGCGCAGCATTAGGATTTGAAACAACAAGTTGCCTTTGGCAGGTTGCATCTGGGTCGGTACCGCAAGCATGTGCTTAGTGTCCCCAGTGTCTCTGCTGTGTTTCTAACAATGACTTGACTGAGGAAGGCATTTCTCCTTTGACAAGTGTGTCTCCTGATATTATTAGAAGCTGTAGATTGCAGAGATTGGATGTTCATGGGTCAGCTGTCTCATGAGAGATCACTAATTGCAGAAGCCTGAGTTCGGTGCACACATGGTTAAGGAGGAAGACAGCATTAACACTGGTGAAATGAGTTCTGTTTCATGTTTGTACACACATGCTCTTTTTAAAAAATTCTGCTGGCATATTGTTTACGGAGGATACTGGCAAACATCACATCTGCTTGCATCTTGCTCAGAATCTCAATAACTCTATCATTCAGCCCTGATGCTTATTTCTCTTCTAGGCCTTTGTGGAGAGTCGATAATGCCTGCCATCTGCCACAGAGCACATCGCTACCTGCCAACAGGCAGGCTGGGGTGACCTCTGCTTCTCCACGGCTGATTAGTATTCACACGCTAGCTTATTAGGAATGACCCCACCAGGCCTCTCGGCTTCTTTGCCTTTGCAGCGGGTGGTGGCTCACCTGGCAGGCACTGCAGTGAAGGAAGCTAAAGATATAATCAGGGGATGTAGGCAGGCTTTGCAAACCAGATGGCATCTACAGGCTTGTGGCAGGAGACTGGACTGCTAATGCAAACACTGATTCCTAATACTGTAATAGGTTATCGCATAGAGAGCACCCGAGATAAGCATCATCAGAATTTTTTAAATTCACTCAAGCATAATGCATTAAAGATATTTCTTAGCAAAATGTTTGAAATCTAGCTTTGACTATTTATTAAAGACTATATTTGATTGAGGGAATTCTATGTTCAGAGGAACCAGACCGTATAAGCCTCTCACACTAACAACTTCTTTTTGTCTGTAGTTTACCCTGAGAAATTAGAAATGAGCTAATATATGCTTATAGCAAATGAATGCCACAGTATGTGTGCCTATAGTGAATAAGGGACACACTATATGTGCCGATACAGAATAAATGACATATGTCTATAGTGCATAAGTACCTAAATATTTGTGCCTATAGAGAATAAATGCGACACTATGTGTGCCCATAGTAAATAAATGCCACACTGTGTGGCTATAGTGAATAAATGCCATAGTATGTGTGCCTGTAGTGAAAAAAATGACACATTACAAGTGCCCACAGGGAATACATGTCACACTCTATATCCCTATAGTGATAAGCGCCTATACTATATATGCCAATGTTTATACAAGCATGTTTGTACTCCTAGACTGATTTTCCTTTGCAGCTTCGTGAACTGGTAAAGTTTTATGCATACAAAACATCGTATGATTTTTCTGGTTCAAGTCCAATTTTGTCTTGGCAAAAAGGAAATGAGGTTCTCCCTATCTGTTGAGCGTTTATGAGAAAGGACGTGGTTAGGTTTACTTACTGATCTATCGCTTGGTTTACTCGTCTGTCAATTAGTTAGTTGGGATTTAAATTTCAAGCCACAGTTGACTTTCACATAACTTTAAAACTTGTGTTGCATTTTAAATAGGAATCTTATGTTAAAAGGGGCTGATTATAACTTTCTTATTATTAAGGATGATCTAGAGTCAATATTAAAGATTTCTCCGTTCTTTGGCATTGTCATATAAAGCTTGGCCTTCTACCAATATAAATAAATATGTCTAACCTAATTACCCTATTTGGCAAAAGGCATAATTGTAAATCTGTTAAGACATGAGAGGATTCAGATACAAAGGCTTGTCACTGAGCCAAGTATTAGCTTGTCCTCTGACCTCAGGTCAGTTTTCAAAAGAATAGGAAAGTAGCCTTCACCTTAACTTCCATGGGACCTTTGTACTTGATGTTTATATGTCTCCCCGCCAACCCCCACTTTTGAGGCAGGGCCTCACTGTGTAGTCTTGTTTAACCTGAAATTCAGTACATAGATGGGATTGCTTTGAACTCACAGAGATCTGATAGCCTCTGCCTCTTAAGAGCTAGAATTTAAGGAATGCACTATCACTCCTGGCCCTAATCCCTGTATTTTTAAAACAGAGGCCATGACCTGGACACTTATTACAATTGAGGCATTTTCTAAGTTATGGCTGGCTATCATGTAAGTTTTAGAATCTCAATTGTAAAGCCATGGGGATGAGCATGGGGAAAGGGGTGTCAGTCCATTGCTTAAGATTGCACATGAATTATGGATTAATAGTATCCATCTAGATGGTTTTAATTATTCACTATCTTCTATACTGTACTGACCATGTGCTTAAACCTAAGTAATCTCCATGAGCTAAGCATCATGAAATTTTATAATCGCATTATAAAATGTAAAATGCCTTATAAAATGCAAACCTACCAAAAAATTTTAATGTACGCTCCCAGCTAGGATTATGCAGGCTTTTTTTTCTTGTTTTTACATACAAAACCCATACATCTTAACACATAAATAATATGCAAGCAAGATGCTGTTGATTCTAGGCTTTGGACTGCTAGTGAGACACTACTGCCTTCGACATTCGTGAGGTCTCTTTAACACAATTCCCCCTCGAATTTTGTTTTTTCAGAATAAGTGGATAAGTCGAAGCCCCATGCTACAGAGAAGGGTCTACCACTCCATGGCTGCTGTCCAGAGGAAGCTTTATGTTCTTGGAGGCAATGATCTAGATTACAATAATGACCGGATCCTTGTACGTCACATAGACTCTTACAACATTGACACTGATCAGTGGACACGCTGTAATTTCAACCTGTTGACTGGCAAGTATCTCTGTTAAGCAAATTCAAAACAAAAATAGGTGCTGGAGAAATGGCTAAGTAGTTGAGAGTACTAAGTTAGTCTTCTGTGGGGGCAGGTTTGATACCCACCACCCTGTTAACATCCTACAACTATCTGTAATTCTAGTCCCAGGGGATCTTTAGGCTCCTTTTTGTCCTCCATAAGTACCAGGAATACATATAGCAAGTACACAGGTATACACACAGATAAAACACATATACGGATAAAATACAAAACATTTTTGAAATGTCTAAAGATATAAACAAAAGCATAAAAAACTGAATAGAGATTCAAGACATCCCCATACATGTTTCATGGACAACCAGAGTACAGCCCTAAATATTATCTGGACAATGCATAGCACAAGAATTGTTTTCTTTACCCAGGAAGACACGCCTGATTTGTAGCTAAAGGCAGGGCTTGTTCAGGTGGCTGGGAGTCTAGTTTCTACCGTGCCTCTGTGTAGGTTCTCACTGGACCAAGAGAAGCATATCAACACACTTTTCATCAACTGATTCTCATGTGAGAAATTTTATACCTGTAGGAGGAAAATGGCACCAAAATACTGAATGATATATTTTCTTTTTTTTAGAAAGTCAGGGTCTCATATACATCAGAATGGCTTGAAACACCTTCTGATCCTCTTCCTCCCACTTGCCTTTTCTAGGGTTACAGTTGAGTGTTACCACGCCCAATTGTATATAGTCGTGGGAACTGACCATGCTAGGCAATCGCTCTGTCAAGTAAGCCACATCCCAGTGACAGGAAGTAACTTTTGTTCTACTTCTCATTGTTTAGTTCTTTTTTTTATCTCTTGGGACTTCAGGAGACTGATGGTCTTCATTATTTCTCACCACTGTATGTTGTTTCTCTGTGTAGTCTAGAAATTAAACTTTATAGCTGCTTTGTGCATACAAGCTACATTTCTGGCCACTCATCCTGACCCATGTACTTCTGCAGAGCAATCACAGATGTGTCCCCGAGACATGACAGAAGGGAATGCAGTGAATGTAGCAATAATGTACTTACCCTGGCGTTCTAGATGGAGCTGAAAACTGTCTCTCTTATCAACTCCTATGGCTAATATCCACCAATGGTAGGATCCCTGGCTAGGCTGTTTTAAGTCAGAGGAAAATCACAAACTATAAATGGTGGGTTAAAGTAGTTCTGGAAGACATTTAATATGCAGAGTGAGCATTCAGCCCCTCACCACTGCTGCTGGGAAGCCACAGTTGGAACACAACCAGGGGTCTGGCTGCTTTGTACCCAGTTCCTCCTTTTTTGCAAAATGATGTTTGCCTGCTGTAAGTACTGAACTTTCAGGTATAATGCTATCTCAGATTCTAGATCCCTGGATCTGGGACTCTGCCTCCAATTATTACTCCAGTCAATCCTGTGTCAGCTCATCAATAAACAGAGACTTTCACTCTCTGGTTGCCTCCAGGGAAGAATGTGAGGTAGTGAGTTATTCTGTCTTCTCTTTTGAGACGGGAAGAGAGTCCTTTTATCGTCTTGGTGTGTCAGTGTCTAGAGACAGTGCAGACTAGTCTCGGCTTGGGAACTTTAATATAATCTTAAAACTGTTGACTATGTAAAGGAAGAAGGGCGGCATCTTTCTGTTTCGTCTGCCATTTGTTCTCATTTGAGGCGGGGGTGGGAAGTGGTGGCTCTGTTTTATTGCCCTAGGGTTGCTGTTGTTTCTTTATGAAGGTAAGCACTTGTCTATGTTTGTGGGCCCAAATATTATGTGGAGCACAAGGAGTGCTTTACATATCTAGAATATCCCTTATTTTCAACACCATAAAGTAATGGCGTACAGAATAGTATGGAATTGTTGGTTCCGTATAGCTTACTATTGCTATATGTAGTGCTAGATTTATTAAGGTGTTGACTAAATGTATTTTGGCCTGGGCCTAACGAAACATAGATTCACTCTTTAAGCAGGAGTGGCTAATTCATTTTAGTTCTGGAGACAGAGATTAATTGCTGCAAAATTCCTGTGGAGTATACAGATATGCCACAGGGGAAAAACTGTATCCCTTGGTGGCAAAAGGGTTAATTAAAACATGCAAGAAATAGAATTTTTCTTTTTATTTAATTCTCTTTACTTTAGGCCAGAATGAATCTGGAGTTGCTGTCCATAATGGGAGAATATATTTAGTTGGTGGATATTCAATTTGGACAAATGAGCCTCTGGCTTGTATCCAGGTGAGTAGTTGAAGTTCCTTTTGAAGTTTCTGCAGTGGTTCAGCGAGGTTATGTTTTGCAATTCAGGTGCAGAAGGAGATATTTATGTGTAGAGAGAGGCTCAAGGTCCCTTTCTTTGTGAGGCTAGTTCAGCCTGTATCCTATCTCCTAGATAAGATGCCTTCTAAATGGTTGAGACCTTTTAAAATTAAGCTGGGCACAAGCTTGCAAACATCTATAAAATATACTCAAAATGGAGAACTTTGGATAGCTTACCCCCTTTTTAATACTTTTTTTTTTTAAGGAAACTTTGGCAATAGTCACTTTGTACTCCCACAATTTTAAAGATACCCCATCTTCATGAATTTTGTATGTTCTAGTTTGTTCATTTTCATAATTGTTGCCTGCAGAGGTGTGCTTCCTTTCTGGCAGAGGATCCTAGAGTTAGTGGTTTCTGGGTGGTCTGATAGGATAGCTTCTGCCCCAAAGAGTAGCCTTAGCACTTTGCAAGCTTGCCTTGGCAGGGAGCCAGCCGTGTCTCAAAGGAAAAAACGCATACTTTGTTGCTATATGTAGCTGAGGTCTTATTCCTAATACTCTGTCTAATTCTTAGTGGCTTTCTTTTTCCTTCTGTTCTCTGGTAAACCCTTCACATATCTTAGCCCCAACTTCTCTAACATATCCTTAGAATGACTCATATATTTTTTTAACCTAATCTTTGCAGGAAAACTTTTGAAAACTGTTTTTAATAGTTTTTAATGTTGCAAAAAATGATTCTAGCATTATTTATCATCATCATCATCATCATCATCATCATCATCATCATCATCATCATCATCATCATCATCATCATCATCATGATGTCTCACTATGCAGCGCTGGCTTGCCTGGAACTCATTATGTATACCACGGTAGCCTCAGACTCTAGAGATCTGCCTGTCTGCCTCCAGGGTGCTGGAATAAAAGGTGTGTACCACCACACCCAGAAGTTCTAGCTTTCTAGTTTTTGATCATATCTCATAAGGAATATATGCTTATATATTTCATAAAGTGGCACGTGCTTTTCTTGTTGTTTTCTTCAAGATCGCTGATGTCTACTTGCTGGATTATATTAGTTACATTTCTCCTTTATTTTCAGAGTATTGTTCATCCTTTCTCCTCTCTTGCTTTGTCTCACCACAAGTTTTCCTGAGGATCTTACATCTTTCTGTTATTCATAGAGATGAAGTAGATATGAAAACTTGATTGCCTTCTTTGGTTGGATAGACCTGAGTTGTACAGTGAATAGCTAGAATTAATTTTTCTTAGCACACTTGTAATGTTAATGCTTTACAGTTAAAGTTGAGGAAGAAAACATCTAAAAAAAATTTTTAGTTTTATATATTGCCAATACAATGTAGGTAAACTTGAACTTAACACAAAGCAAAATTAAACCTATCCATACCTGGAAGTGATAAAACTCACTGCCATGCAACTGAGTTGAATGTCACAATGAAACAACGGCTTTTTTTTTTTTTTTTTTTTTTT
>NW_022196896.1:13136430-13141350 GCF_008632895.1 Mastomys coucha
TGAACATTTCTTTAGGTGCTTCTCAGCCATTTGGTGTTCATCAATTGAGAATTCTTTGTTTAGCTCGAAACAACGGCTTTTAGGACTCTGTAGTAATAAAAGCAGTATGCAGCAAAACATGGGACAAATGTAGCTTATGAAGCCAGAAAATGAATTTAAAAATAAACTCAAAGTAGACAATAATAGAGAGATCAAGGTAATGACTAGGAAACAATAATATGGTAAAAACATATGACTACAAGAAGCATGTGGCTATGCTAACCAGAAGGCACTGTTTCCTGCCCCCACCCCCACCCCTGAAGAGTGGCTTGTCTTCACCCATGTGTGTTTTTGACAGTTTTCAGTCCTAAGGGTTTTCTTTCTTTTTTTTTATTAGATGTTTTCTTTATTTATATTTCAAATGTTCTCCCCTTTCCTGGTTTCCTCTCTGAAAAAAAAAACAAAAAAACCAAAACTCTATTACCCCCCCCCCCACTCGCCAACCCACCCTCTCCTGCTTCCTGGCCCTGGCATTCCTCTACACTGGGTATAGAGCCCTAAGGGTGTTTTTTCCCACTCTTCTGAATGGAGAAGACCCTAGATTGGAAAGGAATGTTCCATCATGCCGGGAAGCTATGCTGTAAGTGGCCTAGGAGGCTTCATTGGATTACTTTTACAGTGGAATTAAGTTTGCACTTTCATTAAGTTGTAAAAGTCAGACACGATTATTGGTACATTTCTACTAACATTAATGTTAGATTAGCTATGAATGAGACATTAAACTATAAGAGAAAAATAAGAAACTCTTCTAACGTGTTAATTTTAAGAGAACAGAATGATGGTCATATTGCAAAACTTCTTCAAGTCTATTTTGGCAACTTAATGTGCAAAACAGAACAGTTTTCAAACAAAACAAACAAAACCACGTCATGGTGATATCACTTGTTTTATCCCCAGATAGTTTTTCCTTAGAAGGCTGAGTAACCTTGTACACTAATCTTCTCAATATTTTTGAAGTGCTTTGCCTACATGTATGTCTGGGCACCACATGCATACAGTGCCCACAGAGGCCAAAAGAGGGCATCAGATCCTCCTGGGATTCAAACCTGAGTCTTCTCCAAGACCAGCAAGTGCTCTTAACCACTGAGTCATCTCTCCAGCCTGCTTGCCCACTGATTCAAGGTTAATAATGTCTGGCTATTCCCATACAAACTTTATTCAAGAAATGGATGTGTGCACATTTTAAACCACTAAGGACATGGCATTCAAGGGTTTCCTCTGGATTAAGGTAACCCTAAAAGCACAGATTTTAAATTTTAACAAGTGCTTGTGTCAGTAAAGTTTACCTTTAAGATCACACAATAAAATAAGTCAGTGCTTTATTTAGAAAGTGTAGATACTTCTGTGTTTCAGTAGCCTCCTGGAAATTCTATCTATTCCTGTGACTAGCACACTCGATCTACAAAGCACAGGACTTGAGAAAAAAAAGTCTCCTCTTTCTTTCTTTAATATTTGTGTGTGTGTGTGTGTGTGTGTGTGTGTGTGTGTGTGTGTGTGTGTGTGTATGTGTGTGTGTTGGGGCACAACCACTTGCCAGCCACGGTATACATGTGGAGGATAGATGACTACCTGCAGATTTGACTCTTTCTACCATGAATAAACTTACTCCCCTGGCCTGGCAGCAAGCACTTGTACCACTAAACCATCTCTCTGGGCGTGTTTCATTTTTCACATTGTTATGTGTCTGTATGGCGTGTCTGTGTATGAGTACAGATGTTAACATGTTTATAGGCATGTGTGTGTGTGTATGGCATGTGGAGACCTGTAGTTGCCTGAAGGTATATTCCTCCGTTGTACTTGACCTTACTTATCGAGATGGGATCTCTCAATGAACTTGGAATATGCCAATATGCCTACTCTAACTAGTAAGCCAGCTTGTGGGTGCATCTTGTCACTGCCTTCCAAGAGCTGGAATTATAATTGGTCACATATCTATCTGTATTTTACATGGATTCTGGGGATCTGACCTTTGGTCTTCATGCTTGCAGTGTAAGCCATCTATGTAATCCAATAAACATGTATGTATAAGAGTTTTTATGATTAACAGATGTGAGCATATTAGCATATGGTATATCATTTAGAGAGACATTTGGAAACAAAATCTTCACAGATAATAGTATTTTAAATTATGTGTATATGTGTTCATATGTGTTGTGGTAAATATCATTTGGGGGTTTCTTCCCCACCTTAGATCATTTAGTTCCCAACTAAAAGACACAAAACTTTTATAGTTATAATAAGCCTTAAGGCACTAGAGCTGGGCAGATATCAATGTTCTGTGCTATTTTGTCTATTTCCCTATCATTAACCCTGAGATGTCACTTGCCACGTTCTGCCTGGGCCACTCCTACTCCATCAGGTTGGCCTTTATGGCCATGTGCTCATGGCAATTTCTTCCTTTTTCCTGTCTCTTCCTCATAGTCTCTCCTCCGATCCCAAGCCCTGAGAACCTTCACTCTAGCCTCTTTCTTCTGCCCAGCCCAGACTGTAGGCGTCTTTATTAACCAATCAGGGATAGCTGGGGGCGCAAGGTTTACACAACAAAAGCTGGCATGAGTGATAATCTGCTCATCTTAGAGCAACCAGATCTTGGGGTACAGAATTTAGCATTTGAATACAAGCAGCACCAGACAGAGCTCCTACAAGTATGGGTGCACCTTTGAACACATCAGTTCACAGATACTGGAGGCACTGGATCTGCCTGGAGCTGGAGTGATGGGTAGTTATGAGTTACCCGACAAGGGTGCTGGGAACTGAACTCTAGTCTTCTATAAGAGCACTGTGCACTCTAAACCTCTGGGCTCTCTCTCTAGCCTCAACAATAGCTTTCTTCATCATGGATCTTGCATTCCAGTTAGTGGCAACTAATGGCTGAGTATCTGTTCATCTTAACCAAGGATCAAATGTGTCTACTCTATTGCTGACTTCAGATCTAGTCATTTTCATGGATGAACAGTAACATATCCATGGATAGAGAGCTCAGCCCTGTGTTTAAAAGCCTGACCCATCCCTAGCATTATTAGTATCTGCTGGAGTAATATCCAATCAAGAAAGAGACAATGGAAAGTCGGGAAGGTGAGAAAATGTTAGAAGGTAGAAGTTCCTAGATGTAGAACAGAGTGGCAGTGAGGCTCAGATACACACTTAAAGTATCAAAGTTGAAATCTCTATAATTCATAATCTGAGATTAATTTATAGCTGAGCAGACTAATATCAGGGCTGACTAATGAAGAGCATAGTTAAGTAATTCAGAGATCCTCTCATTAGTATCCCAAACCAATTCTTTTTGCCTTTAAAAATACCAGCCAATACTCTTGTCTTAGCAGACTGCTCCTCCTGGCCTCTAATCCAGGTTCATTTAACAGTCATTTGTGGGGTCAGCCACCTGGGGCGACATACATAAGAAACCATTTCAACTACTACAGAGCTAGCATATGCTACTCCATTCGTTCTAAGACAGTCCAGACTGAGGAAAGCTGGGAATCTCTTCATTAACATTTGTAAAAGTATTGAGGCTTAGAACCACTAGTAATACACTCGCCTGATATAGATCTTGCAAAACAAAATGCATTCTTATTAATTTTGTGGGCATGGGGATGTCTGGCATGTAACCTGACTCTAATCTGATATGCCTGCGGTGACCAGTACATACAGGCTGCTGTGTGAGTATGCAGGTGATTCGTCTGTGTTTCCAGGTTTTTCTACTGTTAGTCTCCTTTACTCTTACTTCCGTTTGGCTGGAGGACATGCTGGCACTCTGGCACTGCCGTTTCCCACGTGTCTCCTTCCTGCCAGTTTACAGGGGAGAGTTTAGGAGAAAATCTGCCAAAAGCGTTCTTTTTCCCTCCCAGATTAAATACATTACATCTGCTTAACATATGCAGTCACTGTTGGGCTAGGGAATCAAACAGTCTTCATTTGGGGGAAGGCACTAAGTCCTTGCTCTTCTGGGCTACATCCTTGGATTAAAATACTGGCTAGATCCACCATTTACAGCCAAGTTATCTGGAGAAAGTCATTCAATTTTCTGCTTTCCTCTCTGAAAACTGAAGGCAATACTTAACCTTGCGTGGTTTTGATACGAATTAAACATTCCGTGACGCTGGCGAGAAGGAACAATAAAGGAAACCAGAGACTCAGGCACAGCACAGGTGTTATACAAGGAGCGGCCTGCAGAGGGGGCTATAGAGCAAGAACCATGGCTGGGGACCCACTACAAGGCTGGCTAGTGGTAGGTATTAAACAAGGACTGAAAAGCCTCCATGTTCAACTTGTGCTCAGCCCTTGTTAGGGAGGTGTCTTAAAAACTGGGTGACTGGTATGTCTCTGGTAGCTAGCTATTCCTAGGGGTCCATAAGGTCAGAGAGTGCAAGAATCTAAGCAAATTATTTTACTGCATGAATTATTTTACTGTTTAATCTAGATAGTACAGCTTTCCAAAAATGACATGGTTCTAGTTAACATTTCTGACTTGTTTCCACTAGGGAGGCAAAAAAACAGAGGCATAGCTCTTATAACTTGTTAGTAGACAAGGGCCTCACTCAGCAGAGGCTTTTGGAGCACTCTCCGGTATCAGAACATTTGGACTATGCTGTTGAAATGTTTTTTGGTGGCGTCCTTGATAAAGGAGTTCAGTTTCTTGAATACAAAATAGCCTTAAAGAAACCTAAGATGGCAGGGCCCAAAGACTACCACAAATAGGAGCCAGCCAGCCCTGGCAGTCAGCATCCCAGCCTGGGTACCACCCGCTAGATGTCAGCAGAGATCAGATGCTCAGGCTCAAAGGGGTTTGGGCTGTATCTCAGACTGACTGCTCCAGATTGGTTTATACAGAAGTAGCAAGCTCCCTGGAAGAAGAGAGGTTCCTCCTTTCTTGACAAA
>NW_022196896.1:13141360-13171739 GCF_008632895.1 Mastomys coucha
AAAAAAAAAAAAAAAGAGAGATGCCCAGAAAACAAAGCTGTTTTAGAGAATGCTTGCAAATAAGGCCATTTGATTTAAGAAGATTGTAATTGTTTTTGCGAGGAGATGAGAACAAAAGTCAACTCACCCTAGATGGGAAACTAATGGCAGCTCAAAGTACAGATAACACCAAAGTCAAACTTGGTGAGTTTTATTGAGATTAGTTTTATTAGGATTAGTTACAGGAATCTGGGCGAGGGATTACTTACAGGAGCAGAAGACTCACACGGCTGTGTCACTTCAACATGTTAGGTAGTATTCCTTCGGAGTTCCTCAGTAGGAGACTTCCAGTTTGTTTGGTTTGTCTTCATTGAGGCAGTCTGACTGCTCTCTGCTTCTTCCAGGGTGCTGGGGCTGAGTCTCTTCTAAGCAGCTCAGCTTGTCTGAGCATCTTCTTTGTAGCTCAGCTTAAAGAGTGACTCACAGAGGATTAGTGAATCAGGTCAGTTTAAGGGACTTCCTGAAGCTTGTGAGAGTTGTTTCCTTCCTGTGTTAGGAGCTACCCTGCTGGATGGAGTACTTCACCTCTTCTTAGAACATCCTGTTGTTTCCTCTCTGTGTAAACACTGTTTCCTAAAATATCCCGTTGTTTCACTTCCCTTTCATATTGTATGTCTGAAGAAGTTCCCTTCCAAGATGGAAGGTTTTAACCATGGAGGAACCTGCTACACAAGAGGTGGCTGTTTTCATCTAGGGTAGTAAGGTTGAAATGCTGCAACCTTTAATACAGTTCCTCATGGTATGGTGACCTCCAAGCATAAAATTACCTTGTTACTACCTCATAACTGTAAGTTTGTCATTGATATGAACTGTAATGTAATATGAATATCTGATTATGCAGAATATCTGATAACGTGCCCCCCCCCAAAGGGTTGAGACCTACAGGTTGAGAACCATTATTCTGGGTATCTTCCTTTAAAAAGCTTTAAAAAGCTGTTGATAATAGAGACCTGAGGAGAGCATGCCATATGACTACACCGATAGCAGGAAAAATACCCAAGCATTCAGGGAGGGGCAGTAGGTTGAAGGCATCTCTTAGGACGAGTAGTTGAAACAACTAAGGGCTTTAAAGCAAAAAAAGGAATAAGAATCATGGTTCAGTTATTGGGGAAAGAGTTCATCTTTCCACGTGATCAATTGTCTAAGACACAGAGGTAAGTTGATATTCCACAGGAGGAGGGGCAGGGAGCTGAGGCAGAAGAGGTGTGAGAAGGTGGTGCTTTGTTTTGTCACCTTGACACAAGCTAAAGTTGAGAATAGGGAACGCCCACCGAGAAAACAGCTCCATAAGCCTGGCCTGTAGGCAAGCCTGGCAGGCATTGTCCTTTGTTAGTGATTGGTGTGGGAGGGCCCAGCCCATTCTGGGCAGTGCCACTCCTGAACTGGGGAGCAGGAGAAAGCGGGCCGAGCAAGCCACAGGAGCAAGCCAGCCAATAAGTTGTATTGTTCCATGATTTCTGCTTTAGTTCATGGTTTCAGGTTCTTGGCCTGACTTCCCTCAGTGATGGAGAGTGACTGACCTAAGAGTTGTAAGCTGAAATAAATTTCACTCCCTAGATTACCTTTGGTCATGGTGTTTTACTACAGTAATAGAAACCCTAGGACAGAGATTGCTACCAGGTGCAGGGGCTATTGCTGTGACAGAACTGAACACCCGTTTTCAGGAGAAATGTGGTATTTGAACTTTTTTTGCTTAGAGATCTGTTATGGAAGCTAAGAGGATAAACTTGAGTGTAACACAGGTAATAAATAGACCTTGGGAAGTTTGGGAGTCCCTTAAAGACTCCCTCAAGTCATTGGACATTTTCAATTCAGGATTCCTGGTTCTGGTCAGCTGGGGATGAAGATTAAAAAGAGACCAGAGCCAGTCGTGTGAAGCTTTGCTTTTCTGGGACAATGGACCCTGGTTAGCTGGAGCTCTTTCGTGGCAATTAAGAAGAGACTAGCATCATCAAGGTGAAATCTGCGAAGTGTTCCCTTGGAGTCAGCAAACAGAAGCTGTGGTCTTGGGCGGGGTGTATGTGTGTGGGGGGGAATGGTGGGGGGATAACAAGACTGTACCTCATACTGGCAGCTGACCTTGGTAATGTGTAAGGTTCTCAGGTGGTACTGGTTCTGAAGGCATAAGGGGTCACTGAGAGTAGCTGAGCTTTGTTTGCCTGTGAGGGGCCAGGAGCGGTGATGGTGCAGCCTCAGCTACTCTGGAAGCCCCAGGACTGAAGGGGTCATGGAGAGAAGTTGAAGCCTGGCACCATGTGGCAGAGTAAGAGAGTCCAGAAGAGGTATAGCCAAGTGGCAGTGGAAACCCTAGCATTTTAGAGATGCCAGTACTAGATGAGTTCTAAGGATGGCAGAAACTGTACAGTGGAGGCAGCCCGTGCTACAAATATCAGAGCTAGAGATATGGAACCCTTTGAAACGTAGATGATCTTCGGTCACTGACATCAGGCATGTTTTGCTATGATCTGAGTGTGGCTATGCCTGGGGTCTTCTCCTTGGAGTAAGACAGTGTTTAACTTGGTTTGATTTTACAGGAACCCACGGAAGCTTTGGATATTTTAGTGAGGCTTTCCAACTGTGAGATTTGGGGGTGTTTCTATAAAGAGACTGAACTTTGAAAGGGCTTGAATTTTTAAAGACTGTGGGACTCTAAAAGTTTGGAATGTGTTTTGTATTGGTATTAATATGAGATCTTATGGATGAAAATGATAGGAAGTATAGTTAGCTACTGCTGTGTTTGTATGTCAAGTTGACAGGGGGTCAGCTGTACTGGGTTTTTGTTTTTGTTTTGTTTTGTTTTCTGGACAACTTGACACAAGCTAGTTACCTTACAAGGGGAACTTCAATCGAGGAAATACCTCCCTAAGACTGGTCTGCAGGCTGCAAGCCTGGAGAGGGTATTGTCATGATTCCTTTGGTTATAACTTATCACAACATCAGAAAAGCAACACATGTATCCAGTAAGCAAATAATGCCTAAGGGGGGCCCTCTTCCATCCTTATGTATTTTTGAGTAATCCTTCTTCCTCTTTTGGTGTAGGTATTGGATGTAAGCAGAGAAGGCAAAGAGGAGGTGTTCTACGGACCTACACTTCCCTTTGCTTCGAATGGAATAGCAGCATGTTTCCTTCCGGCTCCGTATTTCACGTGCCCCAACCTTCAGACTCTGCAAGTGCCTCACCACCGGATCGGCACTGTCTGATGAGCCAGCACTCTGTTAGACAGCACCAACAAAAGACTGAATGAGACAGAGCACGAACATCCCCAGTGCTCAATGCTTCCCTGTCTTTTCTTATAGGTCTAAAATTGTGCTAAATACTAGCAAAAAATGAATAATTTTCTAAAACATATTATGGAGAATGTTGTCACTTCTTTCAGTGTATGTGAACATACAAGATGTATGACTTTTGTGGTGCACATTAGTGCCATCCTATGGCACGTTATTGTTTTGTGGCTCCTTAAAACATTGTTTGTACCCGTCTTAGCTAGTGCCATCTGGGATCATGTGACACTGTCAGTAAGGCACCTTACACGCAATGCATCGGTTTTCTCATAATCTTCTGTACTTATGCCTTTTTATTACTCAAACATCAGCGTGTCATTTTTTAAACTTCACATTCTGCAGCTCTGCTCAGCAGAAGTTCAGTGGGATGACATCATATAAGTGCCATATTTCATTCAAGGTGATAGGAGTAAAGGACTTGAAAAAGTTAGCTTTCCAACCTTGGTTACTCTGTCCTTGTATCAGAACTTTATAGGGCTAGATTTCTCACCCTTGGAAGAGGATAATCACTCATTTCCACATTAACTAAAAAGACTGCCACAAGGATTTGGCAAATGCTTAGAACTTTGCCTAAGGTTAAAAGAGAATGTTACTTACATTCTAAAGTGTTTTGCTATCTTTAGAGCCTTGTAACTGAACCATTTTATTTCCAAGTTTATAAATTTTGAGATGGAATGTTGAGACGGTCCTGTGGGATAAAGGAGTCTGAGAGCACTGGGAAGCATTGCACCCATCCTAAGCAGGAACACCAGAGATCCTGAAACCTGGACAAATTCTCACCTCAAAGAATTCCCTTTTAAAGTCTCATCTAAAGTTAAAAAACAAAACAAAACAAAACAAAAAAACACCACTAAAGGCTGTGACATAAGTCTGAACTGAGAGCCAGCAATTTCTCCTTCTTCTTCTTCTTCTTCTTCTTCTTCTTCTTCTTCTTCTTCTTCTTCTTCTTCTTCTTCTTCTTCTTCTTCTTCTTCTTTTCTTCTTCTTCTCCTTCTTCTTTTTTTAAGATTTATTTATTTTATTTGTATGAGTACACTGTGGCTGTACAGATGGCTGTGAGCCATCATGTGGCTGCTGGGAACTGAACTCAGGACACTCTGCTGGCCCTGCTCGTTCTGGCTCCACACGCTCCGGCGTAATTCACTGTAGCTGTCCTCAGACACACCAGAAGAGGGCGTCAGATCTCATCACGGGTGGTTGTGAGCCACCATGTGGCTGCTGGGATCCGAACTCAGGACCTTCAGAAGAGCAGTCAGTGCTGCTCCTACCCGTTGAACAATCTCAGCCCAAGAGGGCCAGCAGTTCTAATAGATGTTTTCCAAGTTGATAAAGGTAATGTCAATCTTGCATACTTGGAGGATTCTCCATCACTGCCAATACGCTTTTTATTATTGCCTTTTTAAATAATGAATAGTTCTTTTTTAGTCTAGAGTTTTGGGTTTGCTTTATCTCTAACTAAAAATAAATCATCTTAACAATCACATTTTAACGTAAATTCAACATGTTTGTTTTTCCTAATCTTGCTAAGACTTGAGGTCATTTCTGTTAAAAGGAAAGCTGCTTTCTCTGGGCAGCTTAAGTCATTTGCTTACGTCATAGAAATTGTCTTGTTTTACTCATGCAACCACTTTTTTTTTTATCATTCTAAGTCAATGAGAAAGTACTTTTCTTCTTGTTCAGGGTGGCCTTCAGTTGGCTAGGTAGCTACACTGGCCTCCAACTCAAATCCTCCCAAATAAAACAATCTTTAGATCTTAACAAATTTATCACTTATTGATCTTACCAATTTTATGTACTGCTGTATGATACCTAAAGCACTGTTCTTTCTATACCTACAAATGTTCTCTGGTTACTTGGGTTAGAGAACAGGAATTGATAGAAAGAGTAAGGAAGAAATGTAAACAATAGAACTTCAGACAGAAACAAGGACCATTTGGAGGTGATGCAGGTGAGTGGCGAGAACATGTTAAAAGTGGTCCATGAGCCTCCAGAGACAAATGTAATCATTCTCTCAGGAAAGTGCCTTCCTGCCTTTCTGATCTGTTTCAACACAGACCTAAATAAGAAGTGCTTCAGACATACTGAACTTTCTACTTTAGTACATGGATTTTCTCTCTAGTAGCTTTTCGTTGTAAAATCATTAACTTGTATTTATGTTCTCGGGTCCTATACCCAGTAAGTGTAAGGAAATGTCTTAAAAATCAGCTTGCCTGACAGATAATGGACATAACCCTAGACTTTTCTGTATCCATTTCTAACCATTCACTAAAGTCAACATCAATTACCAATTTCTCCTTGATGGTCTCCATGGGACACTTTTTGCAGTTTGGACAGATTCTTCACATCTATAATCAAAGAACAAAATCAAAAGTCTCACACTCCTTTACTAAAAAGAGAAAAGATTGTATAATTGGATCCCTTTTCTCAAAATCATCTGCAGTGAAGAAAAGTCTATGAAACTGTATTTGGTGTATATAGGCAAACCCTAATGAACTCCTCAGCTGTATATCTACTATTCAAGTGTAGTATCCTACAGTAATTTATCTTTCATTTTCGATCTTTAGAATTAAAGACTGTATTTTACTTTCCATTTAAGACCACAAGACTTTGAAGTATTTAAACATGAAGTAAGGACTTTACTTAAAACAAAACAAAACAAAGCAAGAAGTTTCAATCATTCTTCTGTGAGAGGAAAAGCAAGCAAAGACACAGCTTCTATATACAATGCAAGACGCAGTAAAACCCCAAATCTCTAAAAATAAAATGCCAACTAAATTATAATTGTGGCACTTTCTGTACCTTTCTCTCGTTTTCCTCATACCTAATGTGCATGTGTAGCATCCCTTCAGCTACTGCAGAAGTGGAAACCCTCCATTGTTTTAAGAACACAAAGTAGAAGACAGATGCTATTTACTATGTAACATGGCTCATCTTTATTTTCAATCTATATTCACGGCACTATGTACATTAAAGGACTACATTACATTTTATTTACCTGTTTCATCTTTATTATATGCAAACCACCTATAAACTACATATAAAATACCTATAATGTAAGGAACTGTAGTTAACAGCACAACAAAGTTCTAAGTAAGGACAGGGGGTACAGCTCAGTTGAAAGAGTATTTTTCTGGCCTGCGGGAAGTCTGGATTTCCATCCCTAGTAGAGCATTAAGCTGGCTGTGGTGGCTCATGCTTGTAATCCCGGTATGCTTGAGAAATTTTGGCTACCAAGAGAGTTCAAAGAAGCCAGCCTGAAAACAGATTTTGACCCTGTCTTTCACAAATAAATACAATAATAAAATTGGTAAATTATAATCATGTGGTACTGAACTGGGTAACTTGAACATTGTAGATGATTACAGTGAAAACACAACCCCTGTGTCTAATCAAATATAGGAAAGAAGATGCTATTTTGTTAGAAATCTAGACTGACTGTTTTAACCAAATCAAGCACATTGTTTATACTGCCACTTTACACTCCTGCTTGATGAAGTAATATATTTAACTCTAGGAAGGGTAGGCATTTAGTTTTGCTCAGTGAAGAAAAGGTACAGAGCTTAGAGAGAGAAGAGTTCCTTAAGACTTTCCTAAAATGTAGAAACATCAGTTTTCATATAAAATCTAACTGTCAAAGATTCTCTAAGAGCTGAGCGTAGTTATTGTGAGGGGACGCGTGCCTGACACTCCATCATTCCAGCACTAGGTGGGAGGGAGGCTGAGGCAGGATTTTATGCCTAGGATACCTAGGACACAAGTACACACATACAACATGCACACAACCAACAAGAAAAAAAGACACTTTGTGCCAATACATGGAAATAAACCCATATATTACTTAAGAACAAAAATGTCTTCAAAACAAGAAAAGGCCAGTGATATGAGAAAGGCACTTATCGCCAAGCCCGAGGGCCTGCATTAGATCCCTGGGATCCACACGGTAGAAGAAGAGAATTAGAATTGACTCCTCCAAGCTTTCCCTTGACCTATACACACACACACACACACACACACACACACACACACACACACACACACACACGCACACACACTGGTATGTATGCCCACATATACTAGTTAAAAGAAATCTGTTGTTTAAAAGGGTGAAACCAGTATGGAACATGCACCTATAATCCTACCACTGGGGTGCCTAAGAGGATTGTGAGTTTGAGTCTGGCTAAGGTGAGCCACAAACCATACAGCCACCCCCCTGTCTCCACAGAACAAAATCACCAAGAAAACAAAGCACTAAACAAAACCCCACCAAACTGGTGAAAAGGTATTGTAGAAGCTACAGGATAATAAAAATTGAGTAATCTAAGACATACCAATACTATTTTCTAAAATGCTTAGATAGAAAACAAGACAAGTGCAGCCATCTCTCACTTAATGGCTGGGATGTGTTCTGAGAAGTGCATCCTTAGGAAAAATCGTTGTACTTACAATAGGTGGTAGTCACTCACGACTGGCCTCTAGATGCTATCCAGATCTGTGGTGCTGGTGTAACAATGCATACTGTTTTACAGTTAGTTTTTTGAGTATTTTTATACATTAGGGATATAATCTAAAACAGCAAGGGAAAATAAATACACAAAGCACCAAGTCATCAATCATGAAGTATCACATACTGTGCATAGATGGATACGCTGTATATAGTTCTGTGTCTAGCAGGGCAGTGGGCTTATGTGTCCCTAGCATTAGTCCATGTGTTGTGTATGTTATATACTATGATGTGACAATGACTATGAACCTAGGTATTAGGAACTTCATAGTTCTGCCATGATCTCATGGTCTTTCCTTGGTATGTGCGTACCATGTCTTAAACATCATGCACCATATGATTTTACTTAAGAAAAAATTGATAGGTAAAGATATAGATGTTTAAAATTATGTAATCCTTCTAGCACAAATGAACTCAATACAGATTTTTGCAGATGATTCTCCAAATTTTTCTTACCCATGGATACCGTCTAATTAGATGATAATTAAATTGAAGTTTAAATCAAAACCAAATCTTCTGTCGCCTTTCAATCATCTTTTATACCCACCCCATCTGGTGCTTTATGGGGATTTGACTGGAGCGATCACATATCCAATATATACATTTTCTTCCATTTTAACTGTTTTATGTTTCTATAGAAATGAAACTAATTTTCAACTTGACCAAGGAGTGTACCAGATACATATGTAGCAGAGAATGGCCTTGTCTGACACCAATGGGAGGGGAAGCCCTTGGTCCTGTAGAGGTTTGATGCCCCAGTGTAGGGGGATGCTGGAGGGTGGGTGGGTAGGGGAGCACTCTCATAGAGGCAAACGGGAAGGGGGAGAGGGAGGTTGTGGGATGGGGAGCTTGTTGAAAGGTAACCAGGAAGTGGGATATCATTTGAGATGTAAATAAATTGAATGGTTAATTTAAAAAAAAAAAAGAAAAAAAAAAGAAAAAAAAAGAAAAAAGGATGGTGCACCAAGCTGGCCAGCGAAATGAACCTGAGTTTAGAATGAAGCGTTGAAAGAAAGCAAGGGAATCTGGAGAAAAGAAACTTGAAAGGAACTGTCCATTTTCTGGCTGTCTGAATTTGTTTTTTATTGCTGTGATAAACACCACGGGTTTATTTTAGCTTATAGTTGTAGTCCATTATTAAGGGAACGGCAAGAACTCAAGGCAGGAACCTGGAAGTGGAGGTGAGAACTGAAACAGAGGCCATGGAGGCACACTGCTTCCTAGGTTGCTCATTTTGCTTTTTTATATACCACCCTAACCACCCATTCAGAGTTGGCATGGGTCCAGTGGACTGGGCCATCTTCTATCAATTAGTAATCAGGAAAACACACTACTGAATTGCCTACAGATAACCTGATGGGAGGCATTTTCTCAATTGATTTTCTTCTTCACAGATAACTGACCAATCAGGACACTGGCTATTGTGAACAGGGCAGCAGAACTATCTATTAGCATGCACATGGCTAAGCAACTCTCACTGTTTCAGTATATGCCCAGGGGTGGTAATAACTAGGTTTGACCATAGTCCTATTTTTAGCTTTTCGAGAAGGTCTACTTATTTTTCTTGTGTGAGTCTCCATCAGTTTGCACTGTGGTGGCCTGAATGAAAATGGCTCCCATAGCCCCATAGGGAGTAGTACTATTAGGAGATTTGACGTGGTTGGAGTGGGTGTGGCTTCCTTGATGGAAGTGTCACTGGGAATAGGCTTTGAGCATTCAGATAGTCAAACCAGGCCTGAGGTCTCACTGCCTTCCTGCTGCCGGCTTACCAGGATGTAAAACTCTCAGGTCCCTCTCCAGCACCATGTCTGCCTGCATTTAGCCGTGCTTGCCACCGTGGTGATAATGGACTAAAGCTCTGAATTGTAAGCCAGCCCCAATTAAATGTTTTCCTTTCTAAGAGTTGCTGTGGTCACCGTGTCTCTTCACAGCAATAGAAACCCTAAGACACACTGGAACAGTGATAAAGTCTTCCCTCTTTCCCACATCCTAGCCAGCATTTCCTTTCCTGATTATTGTCATTCTGATTGGGGCAAGATGAAATCTCAAAGCAGTTTTAATTTACATTTCCACGATTGCTCGGGAGGTTGCATACTTTAAAAAGTATCTCTCAACCACTTGTTTTTAAAAGATATTTTTTTATTTATGTGTTTGTGTCTGTACGAGTGTTTGCCACATGTGGTGTGCAGGTACCTGCAGAGGCCAAAAGAGGGTATCATATTTCCTCACACTGGGGGTACAAAAAGGTGATCGTGATTCCTGATGCAGTGCATGGAACTGAAGGTGCGTTCTTACGAAGAGCAGCCAGAGTTCTTGCTCTTTCCCTAAATCTTTCCCCTTATTTTTGAGAATTTCATGTATGAATATTGTATTTGCAGCATTTTTCCGTTTCTTCTCTCCAACATCAACCTTGTGCCCCCACTCCTCAAATTCATGCACTCTCTCCACATCCACATGACAAAAAGTGCAGTCTAATAACCTAAGCTAGATCTATGAAATCCCAAAAGAATATAGACGATTGCCTATAGATTGGTTGCCTATTGTGAAAGACACTGCACACTTTGGTCATAGGACAAGGAGATAATTTTCTGGAAAGTTCTCCCCGATGGCTATGCAGGCTGCTAGTGGAGAAGTGTATTAGCAGTTCTACCCAACTGTGACCTTGAGAACTACAACCACGAGCAGCCTGACAAGACAGACCGAGTAGGCAACAGCAGCAATTACTGGAGTAACCAATAGTTGTGTGATTGAATTTAAATAAGAGAACTCATATGTCTAGTGCTGTAAACCGGGCTGGGGTCACAGACCCCAGGAGAGAACTTCTTCCTCCCATTTTAATAAACTGCTACGGTATCCAACTATCTTATGTACCTACGCATATACTGCGGTACATACATAGAAGGTGGTTCTTAGCACTCATCTGAGAAATATTTTTTTGCAAAGAATTTCAATAGGTCAAAAGGCAGAGAATAAGTGACCCCAGAATGCCTATTCCCCACATGGAACACCTAGAACACAAACCCTACACCCAAACCTCAGAAAATATTGCTAGAGGGGGCAGAGTTTATGAGACAGAGGTCCAGAGGAAGGCCCTGAAGTACGCGTCTTTCAGACATGATAGGGATGGTGTACCCATGACTTTGCAACGGTGCTGTTGTCTGTTTTGGATCTGTACAGTAAGATAATCCACATTTCAGCATGCATGTGGGAAAGCTCATGAGGCCACACCCCCAGATAAGGAGCTATAGGCAGCTGATGCCTATTCAGGGATAATCAATTTCTTTATGGTCGGTGTTAGGCTGCCAATGCTCCAGTGGTCAGTCATATGCCCATGTGAATATAGATAACATTAATAAGAGTCAGTAGGATATATATGTACATATACATATACACATTATATATATATGCATATATATGTGTATATATATGTACATATATACAATTTATATATATGTGTGTGTATGTGTGTGTATGTATGTGTACACACGTGCGCATGCACACACACACACATAAACTGAGGACATGTATTTGAGAGGATGTGTGTGAAAGGAATGTGGGAGGCAGTGGAGGAAACATGAAGGGTGGATATGACAAAAATGAACTGTCACGGGTACAAATCTTTTTTGTTCAATGCAGTTCTTTCCAACCTCACTTTAGGGAGACATCCCTGTATGACAGAAAATAAAGCCTGCTTAATTCAACCAAAAGAATTTCATTAATCGTCTCATTTGGTATGAATAACACATCTTAGCCTCCCCCCATCCCAATGGTAAGCTATATCCCTCACCTGTCTTGGTATTACTTTAGTAGGAACTGATCTCACAGTCTCATAAACCTCCACTTCCTCCTTTCTTCTCTCCTCTTCTCTCTCCCCTCCCTCCCTCCCTGAGACAGGGTTTCTCTGTAGCCCTAGCTGTCTTAGACCTCACTCTTGTAGTCCAGGCTGGCCTCCAACTTAAGAGATCTGCCTTCCTCTGCCTCCCAAGTGCTGTGATTAAAGGCATGAGCCTTGTCTCTCAAATTTATTTGTAGTGCTAATTTTTCTCAACCTCTTATTCAGTGCTTTGAAATCCCTGGGCAACACAACAAGCTGCCAGTGTCACCTATTTTCCTAAGACAACATAGCCCAGAAACCTCAGAAACATGAGACCTTTATTTCCCCCTGCATTTGATAACCAGTAGACTCTTTTAAGTCTACTCCCCTTTCTCATTCCCCTTTTTACAGTCATTTGCATCCAACAACCCCCACCACCACCCCGTCTCTGAAAGTTGTTTCCTTATCTCTGGTATGTGTTCCTACAATGTGTCCTAAAGCAGTTCTGAAATGAATGTTCCTAAAGTACTATTTTTTTCATTGCTGCTTTTCTGCAGGACCTCCAATAATTTGCCCATGCTCAGCTGTAGATGTCAGTCTGACCACCTAACTGCCCCAGATCTTTGAGATTTTTTCCCCATTAATTTATCTGTTTATTCACTTTACATCATGATTGAATTTCCCTCCTCTATCTCTCCCTCCCCTTCATCTTAGAAGGGTTAGGTCCCCCTTGAGTACCAACCCACCCTGACACCTCAAGTCACTGCAGGGCTGGGTACATTCTCTCCCACTGAAGCCAGCCAAGGGACAAAGACGTCATAGAGACGGGAATGGCCAACCAATTACTAGTTCAACTTGAGATCAATCCCATGGGCAAGCATCAAATCCCTGACACCTTTAATGATACTCTGTTAGGCTTGCAGACAGGAGCCTAGCATAACTGTTTTCTGAAAGGCTTCACCCAGCAGCTGATCAAAACAGATGCAGAGACCCATAGCCAAACATTAGATGGAGCTCGGAAAGTCTTATGAAAGAGTTGGGGGAAGGATTGAGGAACCTGGACAGGATAGGAACTCCTCAGAAAGACCACAGTGTCAACTAACCAACCTAGACCCTTGGGGGTTCTCAGAGACTGAACCACCAACCAAACATACAAGGGCTGGACCTAGGCCTCCCACAAATATGCAGCAGGCGTGCAGCTTGGTCTTTATATGGGTCCCCCAACAACTGAAGCAGAGGCTTATCCTGACTGTTGCTTGCCTGTGGATCCTGTCCCCCTAACTGGGCTGTCTGAGAATTTGCCCAGGATCTCATGCCTGTGGAATATGTATTTACCTGTGCAGCCAACACTTGTTACTTACTTTAAAAAACAAGTCTGAATTATTTTTAGCACCTATTCTCTAAGTAAGTAGCAGCTTCTGATGATTCTTAAGTTTCAAACTCTAAGCAACATGCTCTAAACCATATCCCCTTCCCTTTATCTTTGGTTTGAGATAGGCCTCAGTCTAGGTCAAACTGGGTGTGAACTAGTGGGAGTCCACCTGCATCAGCCTTCCCTAGTTCTGTACTTATAGGCATGAGCCACTGGTGATACCTAATCTGTAAAATACCTTTGAAAATGACCTTGGAGAACAGGCGGATCACTTTTGCTCTCTCATGTGCCATGCTATGTCGATATGCTAAGTTACATTCTGTTATATATTTTCTGAGTGTGCTAGGGATTGAAGTTGAGCCCTCATACAAATCATACTGGCATTGAGCTATATCCCCAACCCTTTTAATGGCCTTTTTGAGTTGCCTTAGAGAAATCACAACTCTTGGGCTACAAGGACTGCTCGGCTCCTAAAGGCTAGGCTCACAACCAACAGGACAAAAAGTCAAACTGCTTTAGCTGCTGAAGCAGACAGAATGACTTGACATCAGACCAGTCACTGTCACAATAAAAGTAGACTCTTTGCTTTGTAGTCTTTCATAGCCTTGAATCCATTTGTTGGAAGTACTAGCAGTTGATTTGGGGAGAAAAAGAGACATTTGTATATTATAAAAGTAACAATGTAAAAGAGATTTCAGAGATTAGAATTAGGAAAGCACTAGAGAATGCTGACTGCATTTTACTTTTAAAACACCATTACCTTTTTTTTTTAATTGTTTTTACTCAGTTGGGGACCAAACCTTAGCTGCATGATGACCAAGTAAGTATTCTACAACTGAGCTAGAGTTAGAGGGTTTAACTGGTTTTTTTTTTTTGTTTGTTTGTTTGTTTTAAGGGAACAGGAATAAAGAATACAATCCCCAAAAATAAAAAACTATTTCTTTTTTTTTTTTTTTGTTTGTTTGTTTGAGACAGGCTTTCTCTGTATAGGCCTGGCTGTCCTAGCACTCACTCTGTAGACCAGGCTGGCCTCAAACTCAGAAATATGCCTATCTCTGCCTCCCAAGTGCTGGGATTAAAGGTGTACACTACCACCGTCCAGCATAAAAAAAATTTTCAATGTTGAAACATGTTAAAAAAAATTGGAACCAGGCAGTGGTGGCACATGCCTTTAATCCCAGCACTTGGGAGGCAGAGACCAGCAGATTTCTGAGTTTGAGGCCAGCCTGGTTTACAGAGTGAGTTTCAGGACAGCCAGGACTATACAGAGAAACACTGTCTCGAAAAAAACAAAACAAAACAAAACAAAAATTGGAAACAAAACAAAAAACCTAACCCCAAACCCTGGGATTCTCCATTTATAATTTATGATTAAGGGCAGGAAAGGTGAAGGTGAAGAGAAGAGGAGAGGAGAGGGGAGGAGACTAGACTAGACTAGACTAGACTGCACACTTAGCTACTCCTCAGTGGCTGTGATAAACTACATGCCAAAGGCAACTTAAGAAAGGGAGAGTTTATTTTGGCTTATGGCTCTAGAGGATAAGTCCATGATGGAGAGGCATGGCCACAGAGGCAGGAAGCTGAGAACTCCTACTGAAGTACCACAAATCTTTATACTTCCCAAGCCCACTCCCAGTTATACACTTTTTCCATCAAGGCTCTACCTCCTAGACCTCCAGCCAACAAGCAAGCACTGAAATACATGCACATATAGTGGGCACTGTCATTCAAACCACCCACACTCTCCTTTTATTGTTATGAACAACAGAACTATCCAGTCAGTAAACTAATCAATTCAGACATTTTCACATACATTATCTCATGGATTCCTATAACACTGTGAAAAGATTACTGATCTTTTTTGTCCATTTACAGCAGTTAGATGAACACCTAGTTTGAGGCCTATGCAAGTTCTTAGCCGTAGAACTGGTTGGAACCCCTATTGAAACTCCGTGTATTTAGTGATGTGCACCCCAGAAAGGTCCAGAAGGTGAAGTGCCTCGCCTCCATGAGACAGTTAAATAGAGGACAAAAGACAAAGCCTAGCAGATGAACTGCACAGCCTCTGTGAGATGCTAAGTTATAAGAGCAAAGAAACAGAACAGCGGACTTGCAGACTTTCTTTACCAGGAGCCTAGAGATGTTTCTAGAATACCAATTATTTCTTTAAAGTCTCTGTATTTCCTCTCCCTTGATAAGCCTTCTAATGACAAGCACAGAATCTTCACAGGGCCAAGGGCCTCTCCTCCCATTGATGATCGACTTTGCAATCCTCTACTATACACATGCTGCCAAAACAGTCCTACCATGTATAGTCCTTGGTTGGTGGTTGAGTCCCTGGGAGCTCTGAGGGTACCAGTTAGTTCATAATGTTGTTCGTCCTAAGGGGCTGCAAACCCTTCAGCTCCATAGGACCTTTCTCTAACTCCTTCATTGGGGACCCTATACTCAGTTCAATGGATGGCTGTGAGCCTCTACATCTGTATTAGTCAGGTACTGTCAGAGCCTCTCAGGAGACAGCTATATTAGGCTGGCTTGTCCTTCCTTCAGCCTCTGCGCCATAGTTAGTTAGTCTCTGCAACTCCTTCCGTGGGTATTTTGTTCCCCCTTTTAAGAAGGAATGAAATGTCCACATTTTGGTCTTCCTTCTTCTTGAGTTTCTTGTGGTTTGTGGGTTGTTCTTCCTGATATGATATACTTTTAAAACACTAAAATAAACAGTATGTAAAATCCTTCAGTCAGAATCTGTGTGATTCCTAAGAGTTAAGTACACATTTATTTACTACCTAAAGTTTTTGTAAAGGTTTTACTTGCTAACTTTGCTTTATAACAAAGACAACAAAGAAGCAGTCCTGATACTCATTTTCCTTCAAACGGTACAACAGAACTGGCCAGTCCTTTTGGGGCGAAAAGGCATGAACACAAAAATTATAAAGATACAATAGTAATAAAAGCAAGTAAGTCAGCAAGCAGGTTAGCAGTACACACCGGGTAATAAATCCTCACAGAGAGCTGTTCTGATTCAGAGTCTTTAATTTAGTTAAAAATCTCTTCAAGATAGAGAAGAGTTTTACAGAGTTCCTAGTATCCTATTATATAGTTACTCTTTAGCCCTTCACTCCTTATATATATACTTCATACATGCAGGCAAAGAAGGAAATGATTTGTGGTACAACATTACACAATTAATTACAGTACCAGCTGGGGTGGCACAAAGCAGCCTTAGACAGAGACATCATAGACAGGAAGAGCCACACAGCAGCATCATAGGTTGTCACTTTCCAGTCTCCGCTTCTCATCCTGTCCCACCTGTCCTAGGCGAGATAAAAGTTTGCTATATACTTCCCTGTTTAAGGAGGAAAAAAGAAATTGTTATGTATTTATAAATGAATTTATAGCAGACTTAACACAACACTTAAAATAATGCTTCTTGTATCTAGTGAGTAAAGTCAGGTGTTAGGATTTATGCAGAGATTTTCGTGTAACTTATATGTAAAAAATGACGGTTAAATGATGCAAGCATTCATTAACCATCTGAAATGATACAGTTCCCATTCATAGCAAATGTATTCATGGCACACTGCTTAAGGATAATGATGACATGATTACAATAGGGACATGGTTCACCAACAAAATTATGGAATATAAGCATTACCCCAGGACAGCTCAGTATCATAATACCAGCATATGCCTTATTTTTCTCTTTACCTTCTTATCTTTAATAGTTTGAAAATAAAATGGTGTTTCTAATCATCTGTACTTCCTGGTATTTGGATTGTTTTTGGCCTGGCTCCAAGAGGCCAAGACTGGTCAGAAGGCTGAGGCCGGGTCTACAGTGACCAAATTTTATGGTCCATTAATGTATCCACTATTTGAGATGCTTTAAGAAGTATTCTGTCTAGAAGTTCTTTCATTAGTCTAAATACCTGTGAGATTCTGAATCTTTTAAACAAGTCCTTTTGTGAACATGCATGCCCAGAGAGTAGCTGTGGGTACAAAGGGAAAGCAGCAACATGGGAGGGCTGCCCAGAAGGAAACAGAGCAGCAATGATAATATACAGATTTAGAAAGTGTTAACTCGGCAATACTGTAGGGGAGTGTGTGCTAGTCACGGGGAGGTTTGGAAGTGCCCAGTCATTGAGCTGGCTAAGCCATATTAAAATGTAAAGGTTACATGTGCATGTCTTTCATTCATGAATCCAGGGCTTGGGTGGGTATAGAGCCGTGCACACCTGCTGGGAGCACAGAGTGGACTCCATAAATATTCACCACTACAAGCAGCACATTGGCAAATGCTGTGGCAGCAGTCTAGTGGGCAGAGTTCACAGGGAAACTCCAGCCTTTTCATGGAAAGTCGCAGAAGCTCGATGCTCGCAGTTTTTGCGAGAGCATGTTTTATGGTATGAAGAAGGCACCATTTCTTTAAGCTGTGATTTGAAGCAATCTAATCTTTTCTCTGTAGAAAACACTCGGAGGCCAGCCAAGTTCCCTATTGAAAAGACATGCCACTGTGGGGCGATGTGAGCTTTATTTATAAGTTTCCTTTTAAAAGTTTTCATTTACTGTGCTGCGAAGATGGACTCTTCTAGTTAGCTAGTGTTATAATCAATTTAGGATATCTCTGGGTAGACTGACATAGATTACCATAGTAAAATTTTTTTCAGCTAAAAATAAAATATATGTCATCTGAGAGGAGAGAGCCTCAATTGAGAAAATGCCTCCATAAGACACCAACAGTAGGCAAGCTCGTAAGGAGTTTTTTAAACTAGAGACTGATTTGGGAGGAACAGCGCATTGTGGGTGAGGTCATCCCTGGGCTGGTAGGACTGGCTTCTATAAGAAAATAAGTTAAGTGAGCCATGAGGAGCAAACCAGTTAGTTAGCAGCACCCTTCCATGGTCTCTGCATCAGCTCTTGCCTCGGGGGTTCCTGCTTTGTTTGAGTTCCTGCCCTGACTTCCCTTGGTGATGGAGTGTTACCTCAAAGAGGAAGCAGAATAAACCCTTTCATCCAAAAGTTGCTTTTGGTCAAATATGGAATGTGAACAAGTATTCCATTCTGTAACATAGCTTAGGAAATGCTAACAGTTTCAGTACTGACTCCTCTAAAATACTCTCTTTAGGAACCATAGGCTTATTCTTAGAATGATACATTTATCTAAATAGCCAGCACTATTTTTGGATGGGTTATAAGCTTATAAGACAAAACAGAATAGAACACCCTAACTATGTATATGTAGCCAAATCCAGTCTTATTCATTAGATATACTGGGCACAGCTAGGCAGTTGGATCTGTCAATATGGGTTTTATATGACAAGTTACCCGAGGCTTCAAAATCCACCTCTCCCTAAAGACACTGTGCTTAGAGAAGATAAGAACCACCAAGGTGTGCAGCTTTGAAGTGGCCGTGTTAGCAGGAACAAGGTAATGCTGTGTGACCCATGCTAAGCCACACACTATTGTCTACTCACACCAGCACGACAAAAGTGACAACAGTTACATCACTGAAGCATTTCTCATCTCAAAAGAAAATATCTCATTTTCCTAAATGGGCAATAAAGCATTTTAATAAAAAGACAAAACATGCATTATATGGTACATAAAATAGTATAATTACCAAACATACCTTTGTGCAATATTTCTACCAAGGCCCCATCTCAGCTCTGAATCCTTCAGAGACTGAGTGAGGGTAGGAATCAATTGGATGACAACATGCTGACTCAGCGTTGCTACTGTCTCTAGGATGCTATATACTTGATAACTGTATTGCATACCATAGTCCTGGATGAACTGCCTGAAAGCAAAACAGACAATGTAAGAATCAATTTGAGGCAATTTCTTGGGCCATTTCTATGCATTATAATCACTTCTAACCTAAACACAACAAGGATCATTATTTCATAAGGTCTGAGAGACCAGGCCTTCATATTTTTAACTACTGGAGGTAGGGTAGCCTTGCAATAGTCCGGCTTCACCTTTAACACTACCCACTGGCCTCAGTCACCGAGAATGTCGGGATTACAGATTTGTATCACATGCCCAGCTTGTGGACACTTGGAGAACAGAAAAATGTTTGGCGAATCAAGTGGCTCAATAAAGAAAAGAAGGTAACTCTAAGGACTTTTCATAATATTCTCCCCTTCAAAACGGGACAGGAGTGTGAAAGGCTGTAAGCAAGGTCATGTTTCCCAGTTATTTTTTTAGCCTACCACATGTATTAGTTAATATTATAAAAACTTATTCATATTACATGTTTTAAGTGAACAAAAAAACCTTACAAGTATAAAGTCTTTATAAATAAAAAAAAATTACCTCTAAAATTTTCACATTCCACAAACAATATAATAAAAGTGAAGTAGCTTAGTAAATTATATATAACAAAGATTCGACCTTTGCTTTCATCCCATGGTGTTAGAATTTTCATGAATGTTCTAGCATAAAGTGATCATAACTGAAACGAAGTAAGAACAGCAGACAAGCACCAATTATGAGATGAGAGGAAGAGACCAGGAACCAAATATGCAATGCAGAATAAAAGAAACACCTCAAATCTTGTGTCATGCTGTGCCAGGACAGGGATATGTGACAGGACTCACAAAAGCTAGCTGGCAGAGCCCTCAGGAAGAAACGGCACAAAGACTCTAGCCTAAGACTCCAATCAAACCGAAGGAGCTTTCTGAAGCTTCAGTGTGTAAAGCAAGTTGGAGGACCAGGGACAGGCATTTTTACACAGCATTCCCAGCAGTTAAGTAAGCTCTGAAGGCCTGTGCACCTATTGTCGGAACTTACACGTGCTTCTGTTTTTTCCTTCTCAACTACATTCAAGATTCCTTCTCACTGAAGACACAGGAATTTCGAGTCAGTTAGCTTACCTTTTTCCTTGGTACTTTTACTTTTTCAACAAAGCAACACAATGTAACAAAACCCCTGCCCCAAATACTATAATTGAAACACTGTAAACAAGTAGTAACACACTATGTTTTGGATAATTAGTTATTTAAAAAGCATGTTGGCTGTCAAATGGCTGGCAACCCTCTCCTTGCCAGTTGGCATGTGTTCCAGTTACCTAAACAGAGAAGTCAGCTGGGTGGCAGGTCCTTCTTCTGACCCCACTTGGCAGGTTTTTACCATGCACTGCAGGTTCTCTGTGGCCAGCTTTTTAACTAGAAGAAAATGATAGGATTACACAATGTGTCTGAACTGACCATCTGGATCTTCATTTTTAACACTCTTGATTTAGAAAAATATGTTGTTTTCTTCAAGTATGTGCATGCTTTTTTTAAGTTTTCAAATGAAATAGTTTTAAGTTTGTTTGTTCTGAAGAATACCTAAAAAGTTTAAAAATCTATTTTGAGTCTTGAAGCTGAAATAATGCATATGAAGATGTTTTCCCTTTAGAAAGGTATCCATATTCAATAACCCATTCCACCCTATCTTACAAACAGATATAATCAGACAAAAGGGTGCCTTTTTAAAGACATAGATTTGCAGACATATTGATTTTATTTTTAAATTCACAGGAGCATACCTTTCACAAACCTTTAAGTAGCAAACTAGACCAACTAATGTACCTTTATTTTAACTTAGCCAAACTTTTGTACTATTTATTTAACCAAATTCTTTAACATGGTGTGCCTGAACATACTGTGCAAAAATACTTGCTGCAATCTGGATCTTAAATGCGCCTCAGGCTTATGTGTTAAATACTGGGTCGCCAGCCCTTGGTGCAGAGGAGAGCATGCCTCTTCTCTTCCTTTTCTCCCACTGTTTCCACTGTGGCAGGTGAGCATTCTGCCTCCATGTGTGTCCCCCATGATCACTGTCTCACCTTAAATCAGGGAGGAGATCAACCAATTATGGACTGCCGCATACAAAACAGAGGCAAGCAAACCTTCCCATACTTTGTTATTTGTTAAGCTAATGTGAAGCTGACTGATAGAAGCTGTGTTAACAGAAGACCTGAGCAGAGTGTGTGGAAAACTTAGCATGCTTTTTTTTTCTCTTCGGAGACAGGATTTCTCTGCGTAGCCCTTGCTGTCCTACAACTCACTTTGTAGAGTAAGCTTACCTTGAACTCAGAGATCCACCTGCCTCTGCCTCCTGAGTGCTGGGACTAAAGGTGTGCACTACCACATGCAGAAGACTGGAAACAAGTATAGAGATGATTTGCATGCACTTAATATAAAACTCTTGTTTTGGGCCCATCAAACGTGTCTACAAATGTTGCAGTTTACATGACTCAGTGTGTGGAAGTAGCGGCTTCACATACAGTGCCTTTAGTACTGTCAAGAGCTGGGTAAGGATTGCCAGAGTGAGGTCCACACCACTTTTGCTATCTCAATAAGAAAGCCTACAGGGTAGTTATCATCTGCTTTCCCCCAGGTAAGGAAGCTTATCTACTTCTGTCTCAGAGAGCTGGTGGAATCCAATCTGGATAAAGCTACTCAGAATGGCATATAATTTAAAACTTATGAATCATTATTCCAGAACTTTCCATTTAGTGTTAACAGTTGACCCACAGTGGATAACATGCAGTGGGTGAAGCCACAGGAAACAAAACCATGGCAACTACATCGTTGTCTGCTCTGAGGAAGCAAATCTTAAATGAAGAAGTGCAAGGCTTTTGCTGCACTTCAACATGTTCAAGTTTAAAATGGGCAGTGTTTCTAAAGAGACAGGTTCTCGCTGGAGCCACCAGAGGGTATGTCCTCCTGCCTAGTGATAGCACCACACGGAAGTGTAAAAGACCACTCTTTCCTGACTCAGACTATGATCAGAGAGGAATACTACAAACACTGAAATAAATGTATGTTTAAAAAAAATGTTAACATTTTTGAGAAAGGACAGAACAAGTGAGATATGTTTGAGCTTTCCATTTGGGGACTGCCCTCAGATCCCTCAGACTTCCTTGCAAACTTATCTTGAAAGACCCCTGGAGCTCAGGAGACCCTCACTCAAGTCTCGGGATGACATGACCACCCAATAACTCACGAGAGACCGATCTTGCTGCAAGCACACGAGGTTTATTTGGGATAGGCCGGTACTGGGTTGAGCTCGTAACCTTGCAGGCCAGAGGAGTTCGACCCAGAGCACAAGGAGTAAGGGGTATTTAAAGGGAAAAACCACAAACTAGGGGGAGTGAGGGGGTTACCAAGGAAACTTAAGAAAAAACAGTGAAAAATTCTAAAGGGACCCAACCCCTGATTTAGTCAGGGTCATGAGGAGTCAGGAGTCAGGGGTCACGAGGAAAACATCCTGCATACTCATTATTCACAAGAATGTGGTCTGGTCAATGCTATTCACTTTATGGCAGACCGTTCCCTGGAACCACCCAATGGCTCATATCCTGCTTTTTGTTCTTGGACCTAACCTTTGTGGCCAACAGGTTTCTGAAACTGGCTAGTCTACATTCTTGACTCGTTAGAGAGGTTTTCCATGCCCTTTTAAGTAAAGGTTATACGTTATACATTCCTACTGACACATTTCTAAAATTCTAAAATTCTCCAGACCTTCATTCTTAGCAGCTAAAAGACAATCACATTGTAACAACACACACACACACATACACACACACACACACACACACATCCCCACACACCCTCTTCACAAAAACAAGGAACAAAGGCCTAACTGGCTAAACTGATTATCAAGACAGAACTATGAGTCCTATTCTGCATTCTCAGCCAGCTTATTAAAAGCATGTCAAGGGAGACTAGAGATCACACTTAGAAGAGATCATGCAAATTCAGGCTGATGAGACCAAGAGGACATGACTGGAATCAAAGGCACTTCCCAGGTTTGTCCCGCACAGCTTGGATATCCTAGCAGACAACTAAAGAGGAGACTGACCTCTGGCCACCCGATATTTGACAATCTCATGTGATATCACAGGAAGCCTGCACATACTTTTTTTTTTTTTTTTGAGGAGATAAAAAGCCTAATCAAAAGAAATACCCCGTAAACTACTTGCCTCAAGGAAAGGGAGTAAAACAAAACAAAATTCTAAATAAACCAGGCTGGACTGTGTCCGTATTTGATTCTTTTCCCCCACTTCACCCAGCTACTGTTAATATTTGATTCTTTAGCCATGATACATACCAAGGGATGGAAAATAACCCTGTACCTGTAATGGCTATCAATTTAATCTGTGGGAAAAACAGTTGTTTAGCTTAGACACAGAAAAAGCTGATAAAAATCAAGACTGATCAAACCAACCTTGGGGTTCATTTACCAACACCAAGCATTTCATGATGCCAGGCAGGAGCAGTTCAAGGTCACACACACCCATTTCGGTGTTCTTGAAGAGCTGAAGGATAAAGGCCAATACAGATGCTAATCGAGGAGGGGGTGAGGACCCTTTAAACTCAAGGTAGGATTTCCTAAAAAGAAGCAAACTTTATTTTATTTTTCTTCTATTTAAAGCTCTATTGAGTAGAATCAAATGCCATGTATGTTAAAGATACTGTAAAAATGTATTCCTTAAATAAATTTTACTGTTTAAAAAACAATATATGTAGTCTGTCATGTTAACTTTAAAAACCATTGTGGTGTGTTCTGTGCTCTGAACTTAGTTTAAAAATGAATTTACCAAACCTAATTGCTAACCTGTTTTCTCCTTTTCCCATGGATGTCTCATATCCCTTATCAGTTTTGCCAGGAATCAACATTTCCTCTAATGTCAAATTTGCATAAATAAATCTCCCCTCACATTTATTTATTTAAAATTTAGGAGGGGTCTTATGTTTCTAAATAAATAAAAGGACTACACTAGGAATTAGCTCCTAGTTCTAGCTTTATCTTTCTTTCTCCCAGTAGGAATTTAGAGAACTAACTTCAGATTGAATATTATCTCTCAGGGTACAATAAATTGGAACATTAAAATTCAAGAGAGGTTGTAAGGATAACACCTCCTTGACTCAGCTTCCCACTTAACTGTTTAGAACTAGTTCTGGTCACTGTTCAGAAAATGAGTAAGTATGACAAGTATTGAGTTCCTTTTGAAAAAATTCTATGCATTATTAAAGTTGGTCAAACATTAATTAACCCTCACCCCACTATATTTTTAATTTTGCTGATGAACTTAGCACCTTGTACAAGGTAGGCAGGCTTCTTACCACTGAGGTACATTCCCAAATCCAAATACTACCCAGTCCAAACTACACATGCATATTTGTTTGACAACTAATAGTATTCATAAGGAGACACAGTAAACACTAGGGCTTATAAACTCATTCAAGGGACTACACTTCGGAATCACTCTTGTTCCACATACACAGTGACACAAATTTTACAATCCTAGGATACAGCCACTCTCTGAGGCAGTGTTTGTTTTGTTCTATGCACTGCTGAATTACTAATGTCCCGAAATGAAATAAACATTGATTTAGCATATACTAGACACTAGAAGCAAATTAAAAATAAGCATATACAATTAAGTGAAAAAGAACAAACCACAGACTCATTATCTAGTGAAGTTAGATATGACCATACCCCAAAAAACGGGGCAATTTTAATCCATGTGAGTAGTGCTTTGACAAGCATAAGGACAGAATCATCAGAAATTCCTAGCAAGAAGCTTGAATCAAACAGTTCACACAGGAGAGAAGTGGAGACCAGAGAGCACAGGAGCTCACCTCTGTCTCTGCTGAATATTGAACACAAAACCAACACCCACACGTTTCTAGTCAACTAGAACCTACTGTGGAAAGAAGAATACACCCATCCTTAGCTAAACATGAAGTACAACAGAAATCTGAGAATCTAGCTGGGATACTAAGCTAGGGGCTTAACTCAGTGATAGGAATTTGAATTCACCTCCCCATTTGTCATGGATTAATATTAAAACGAGGCGATGTCTCAAACACCATAACAGATTACTAATATCTTGCTGGAAATGAAGATCCAACTAAGGCAAAAATTATTCAGAACCTGAAAAGTGGGTCATACAAGACATATGCTACCCTGTAGTATTAGGTGCAGGCTTATAAAGAACAAACAGGATTGAGTCCAGATGGATGGCTTTTTAATGAACAGACTGGCGGGGACAAAGCTTTGACGCAAGGAAGCATAAAGCATCTTGAAGAGCAATAACCAAACCATGGTCATGGATAGTAGGACATGTGGAGGACAGGGACACTGTCACCAGAAAAGATAAGTGGCCAACTTTGGGTAGCTGGAGTAGATCACATTATACCGCAAAAGGAGACAGTGCACGCTGGAAGGCAGAGAAGTGTCAAAATGAATCCGGCTGGCCTTGGTGGTGCACAACTTTAATCCCAGTAGTTGGGAGGCAGAAACTAGTAGATCTTTGTGAGTTCCAAAGTAGATCTTTGTGAGTGTCAGGCAGGGTGACACTGAGAACTTATACTAAAAAGAAAACAAAAAATGAACAAACAAACAAAGAAAAGCAAAACCAACAACATCAAAAAAAAAAAAAACAACACAAGAAAACAAAAACAAGGAAAGAAAACTTTTTGTATTTTTAAGAATGAATACTAGATACAGCAATGACCATAATGTGATGTGATAAGAACAAACTATGAAGCTTCTGAGTAACATGATTCTAGGAATATGAGAAACAATTCTGTGTTTACATCTGATCATTAAGAAGATCAAGTAAAGGCTGAGGAGGTGGCTCAGCCGGTGAAGTACTGACTTGCATTGTAATCATAAGGGCCTGGTTCAATCCCCAAAACAGAAATAAAAACACAGGCATGGCTGCTTATACTGTATTGTCATTACTACAGAGGGAGAGCCAGGCTGATCTTTGGGGTAGACTACCAGCCCAGCCTCCTGGGCAATCTAAGCCAGTGGGACACTGTGTCTCAAGGAAAGAAAGATGACAACAAAATATGAATTCTTTGGTTGTCCTCTGGCCTTCCCATGAAGATGTGTGCCCCCCCACACACACAAAGCAGAGAAAGACAGAAAAAGACACAGAATGAGAGAGAGCAAAGTTATAGCATTTAAACACAGAAACTTAGATACCATTAATCAGTATTACTATAGTATCTCAAAAGTTTAAAAATAGTTTAATGATAAATACTGCATGAAGACAAAGGGAAGATAATTTCTATCATTGAATATTCTAATGTTACGGTTAAAGGATAAAGAAGTTATCTAAAACAAACAAACAAGCAAACAGAAACAATCCTGAGAAGTCAATGCTAGAGAAGGCTCAGCAGGTAAGAGGACCGAGTAGGTTCCCTGTGCCCCCATGGCAGCTCATATTATCCAACACTCCAGCTTAAGGGATGGGTGCCTTCTTTTAGCTTCTACAGGCACCAGGCATGCAAGAGATAGATTCCACTTATGCAGGCAAAACACTCATACATATATGCGACATGAAATAAATAAATCTTAAAAAAACTAAATTATATTTGCTGAAAAATGAAGTACAGGTGGGGGACTGAACGTTACTAACCCACTCAGCCCGGCACTGTTCCAACAGGAATGACCATACTTCTGTGTGCCTTACTGAGCTAGGTCTGATGACACTGTACCTTTCTTGTCAGTTCAAAGATCCAAAATCAAGAAAACATACCCCAGATATTGCCCATACTCTAGAAATATTCTTCCTATCTTTTCAGTTGAGGCTAACTTTATCCCCAAGACAACTAAAAGTTATTTTATCTAGCAAATAGGACAATTTCTTTGAACATAGGTTCTCTAAAATAATTCAAATGATCTGGTTTATGATTATCTTCCACATAAGTGAAATCCTCGTGCTTTCTTCACAACAGTCATTTCTAAAGAAGAATCAATCTCTCTCCATCAAGACCTTAAGTTATGCAGTGGGGAACTGCATATCACCAGCAGATCACTGAGAATAAAACTGATGAGAGATTGTCTTCTGTTTTGGTAACTCCAAGAAAGGTGCACACATCTGCCACTGTTCAATGGTGAGGAACTGGAGAATCCCATGTAGCAGTGAACTGTCTAGTCGTCTGCTCCTTTTCTCTCTATTTTATACAAAGCATGGTCCTATGGCCTGAAGCCAACATGCATAGGACACTAAATTACTCTATCGGGTATGCTGAAGTGACAGGACAGAGGAAGGCCTCCTCTACAAGGACGGAAAGATCATGCCTAAAATACGTATTTGTTCAAACACCACAAAATGGAAGCTATCCCACATAGCCAACCTTAGAGACACTCAAGTGACCTACATGACAAATGGTAATAATCAGTACTCGGATTAATCTGTTGCTGTTTAACTACTCTTCTGTGGTGGTTTGAGTAAAATAGCTTTAGTGAGAAGGGACTGACAGCTAGGTCTACAGGAAGCTTCTGGTGTCCCTGTCTCCATGTCCCTTGTGAGATCATTGTGTCACCATTGGCATTCTTATAGAAAGCCAGTACTCAGGGCTCACTAGGAGAGGGAGTTGGCCTGTCCTCTGGGTTGACAAGGTCATACTTGATAGCAGATATTTTACAGAAAGTGTTAATACAAGACAAGAAATAAACCAATTAAGATAATCAGTAAACTGATAACACTTCATGTTGCTGATCAGCATTCATGTTTCAATAAAGTAATTGCTATATACTATATTCTATAGTGATAAAAATGATAAAAATATAACTTTAAGTAACTTTTTCCTTTTTCTTTCTAAACTTTTTATCTCATTGTGCACTGCTCTTTTGCCCAAATGTATGTCTGTATAAGGGTGTCAAATTCCCTGGAACTGGAGTTACAGACAGCTGTGAGCTGCCATATGGGTGCTAGGAATTGAACCTGGATCCTCTGGAAAAACAGCCAGTATTCTTAATCACTAATCCTTTGCTCCAGTCCATATAAATGTATCTTTAGGGATGTATATAAGGAAAGTAACAGAAATATAGTGAAAATTGACACAATCTTAAAAGCAAATATAATTTTAACAAGTTTTTTTTTTTTTAATCTAAAGCACACAGGAGCTATCAAAAACCATTCTGGTAGACTCTTCAACTATGTAGCTGTCACAATGACCAACAGTCACTCTCCTATCATTCTTCCCAGAGAAATGATAATGCATGTTCACATAAAGAGTTTATATAAATGTTATGTTAACTTTGTATAAGTGTTATACCTAGAAGGAATAAGATAAAATTAGGAAGCGAGAGATATGTTTTCAGTAGGACAATGAGCAAACAGTTCTTATATCTATGCTGTGGAATACAAGTAGATAGAAATAAGAAACAAACTTTTAAATACATCCTTATTGAAATTAAGATATAATTACCTTGGCTTATTTCCTTCTCAGAGCAACACATTCTTAATGTTTCCTGGGAAAAACTGTTTCTAAGCTACCACACTACTAGAGACACTAATATTTTTGAGATATTTTGAATTATTTTTAATAATATTAATAACTTCTACATCTATCTCTTTGTAATAATTATATGTACCTTATGGCATGGACAGTGTGCTTTCTTAGAGGCATTATCGATGGAACAGAGGCAGGGTTTCTCAGTGCCAACAGAACAGGATGCTGTCCAAGATCTGAAACACAGGGCAAGGCTGGGAGAAACCGCCCTATATACTGCTCAATGACATTCCTCAGCAACTGATTCAAGTAGGCATTTGGATTTTGAGATTGGCAGCACACAATACACATGCCCTATACAGGAGAAAATAAGAAAAAGAAAAACGCTAAAAGGTAAAGTTTCAAATATTGTTTAGGAATTTACTAACATGTTCTCTAGCATTAATACTCATGGTAAGAATTGTACCTTTTCTCTATCAAGTAGGACTTCTGGCATCATAAATAGGTAAGATGCACATGGCCCTTCTCGAGCTGACTTTGGATAATGCATTTGGTGTGGAATCTAACCACATATGTATTTTAGGAGCATGATCAAAGGAAGTAAGGTAAACATACAGGAAGAGCTAGGGAGTGTGTTTCTTCTTCTCTCTCTCCTGCACAGAGCACTTGACAACCATGGTCATCAACTACATAACCATGCCACTTCTCAATTATAGGATATATGTGCTATCAGTCTTTTTTACAGTATTTAAAATCAAAACTCACTTTGTCATCAAAAAGAAAGGTAAGAGAGTAAAGGCCCAGCCCACAGAGCTTGGACTGCCAATCCTACAGAGGCACAAGCAGGTGGAAGGGAGTTATTTATCATTCGGTCATTTTGGCTAACAACATAACATTTAAGCTTAAAAATCAAAGATCATATAATGAAATAGATCTTTTTTTTAAACAACTTGTAATGGGAATGGGATGCAGATGCTTGGACATCTCCTTAGAAGTTTTTCTATGTGATATTATATTCAAGTGCTTTATATTCATTATTTCATTACAATTTGTAGAATAAAGGAGTTAATATTATATTTCCATCTGCAGTCAAGGAAACTGAGGTTCACAGAAATTAAGAGCTTAAAAGAAGTCAAAGGAACTCACAGTACTTTGTTGCATGTGTACTGATAAAATCTTTCCATGTGCATGAGAGTTAGCAAAATGTTCTCATATAACAGTATTTAAAACTTAGAAATAATTAAAGCCATTCCCTCAGAAAAAGAAAGACTTTTCTGCATTTTTGTTAGGATTCCACTGCAGCCACAATTGGATGCTTATCCAGTAACAAACTCTGAAAGTTCATTTGTAATGAAAAATAAGTGCAGAGCTGTTGAAATACGGGCGAGAACACAACTAAGTGAACCACAGTGGTGCCCGCTCACCCAGTCTCGAGTGCTGTGTTTAAGGAACACGCATAGTGAGAATATGATGGGCAATGGATCCCAAAGACCCAAAGAGGACAGAGTATATTTAACAACTAAAGATCAGTTTCCTGACAGTTCTGTCGAGTGGGTAATTCTACAAAAGTCTCACTTTACTAATTCTTACAAATATACTAGGTTTCAGAGGACCATGTAGCATACACACACCCAGACTTTCCTGGCACTCACAACTCTTTTCCACACAGCTCTCTTCCTCCTGTGACTGACTGCCAGCCCATGCTCTGTTCCTACTCTGTATCTCTGCTTGATGACACATAAACTTTGACTTAAATCCCATCCTAAACACTTACCTAGAGTCACCTTAAAACTTCTCAGAAATCTCAAAACTTTGCTTAAAAAAAAAATTCCACCATGGAAGAGACTGCAATTAAGTAACTGAAACCTGCCCCCTTCACCTCCGCTTCTTTGGGGAAACTCAAAATTTAGAAAGGTCCAAGTTTCAGTATTGCACACTAATGAAATAGATCAGTATTTCAGACTGCCCATGGGACATCATTATTTACACATTCTGTATCATTTCAAACTAAAGCTCCTAAAAAGCCAGTTTTTTCTCTATGTAGTCTAGCCTGACCCAGAACTCATGGGTCCTGGCATTACCAGTATGTGCCACCATGTCAAGTGCAAAAAAACCCAAAACAACCA
>NW_022196896.1:13171749-13184110 GCF_008632895.1 Mastomys coucha
AACAACAAAAACCCCTCAATTTTTATCTTCACTGCTGTTTCTCTAGAATCCCCCAGTTTAATTACCAGCACCACGTTCTAGACTCTACTGGTCAAGTCTAGGAAGCATTCATTTCTGTTTTAATACCATATTTAGCATGTATTTTTAATCAGAGATCATCAAAGTTTCTAAGATCTACATAGGCCCTAATCTCACTGCCTTAGTTTAAATCTTCTAGTATTTCAATAAACTAATCACTGCCTCCTGGATCTTAAATCTAACTCTCATACGAGGATAATTTTTCTCAATACAAATAGAACTTCTACTTCAAGTCCAAATTTTTGGCATTGAATATAAAGCCCTCTATCACAAGTCTCTTCCTATATGACTTTCCAGCCACAACAGAACCATTTATCTTTCCCCAGTATGCTAGATTTTTTTCTAAAAGCTCTTTCCTTTGTCTCGGTTATGGTACTGGCCGGTTTTGTGTGTCTACTTGACACAAGCTAGAGTCATCAGAGAGGAAGAAGCCTCAGTTGAGGAAATGATTCTATGATATCTGGCTGTAGGCACTCCCATAAGGTATTTTCTTAATTAGTAACTGATGAATGAGGGCCCAGCGATTTTGGGTGGTTCCATTCCTGGGCTAGTCATCCTGGATTCTACAAGAAAGCAGGCTGAGCAAGCCACAGAAAACAAGCTAGTAAGCAGCACCCTCCATGCTTCAATCAGCTCCCAAATTTAGGATCCTGCCTCTCTCACCTTTGTTTTCAAAGACAACCCCAAAGTCATTTAAACCTTTTTCAATGGATGTGTATGTACTTTGGGGATTAAAATGTCTAGCTGTTAAGACTGTGTTGAGGCAGTGTCCACCCTCGGCATACCTGGAGGTACAGAGGAAGGGTCTTCTGAAGTGCACTCAGCATGGGCACAGGCAGCTCCTTGTCGTGCTGTAACACTGTATGTGGCAGCAGCAAACAGTCTATTATCCGGAACAGTAATTTCTGTGCTTTCGAGGTGGCAAAGATTTGTGCCCATGACTTAACAAGAATTCCTAAGAAAGAAGAGCAGCTTCAGTTACAATTACCTCCTAATCAGAATATCTTCTTACTTTATAAACAACTTATTTTATCATAGAAACAAGTCAAAATAGATAGAAGGAAAAAATAACAAGGAGGATAAACGAGATGAAATGGCAAAGACCAAGCCTGTGGGAATACAGGGATGGGCACTGAAGGAAGACTGGTACAATCTCAAACAAGAAAAAGGGGGAAGAATAAACAAAGGCACAGGGACAAAGAAATGACATATGACATAGAAAGAAAGAAAACTAAACCAAAGCCAAACCAACTTTCTCCAGTCCATCCCACCCTCAGAAAGAGAATTATGAAGGGGAGTTGAAGGCACTGTTGATGTACCCGTTCCTCTTTTTCAGAAATTACTCAACTACTGTTAAAGTCCTCTAACTACCATCTACCTACTGTTAGATACTCTCTTTAACCCGGAATATAGTTTTAATGCCTTCCACTAGCAGCCTTGTATAAAAAGGGGAGCAGTGTCCTGAGTTAGGAACTGGAAGCAGTTATGCCACAGAGTTTCAATGTTCCACCTGCCCCTATGGCTATGATATCCCAACCCTCACACTGACTCAGTCTCAGACTCCCCAGCCTTTACACTTGCTCTTCCTCCATTCTGTTCTAAGTCTTTTATGTAAAGAAAACAGCAAGTTATTTGTTCTAATTTCTAATGAACAAATGATTAATTTACTAGCCATAGAATGTAATATATGTAATTTATTAGCCATATATGTAATATAATACTAGCCATATAATTTACCAATTTCTACATTTAAGACGTACACAGGTAGAAAGAATCTAGAGCTACATGTTCGAAAAACCAGCTCAATGCAAAATAACAAAAAAAGCCCTCATAACAAAATCTTGCCCCAAAACCCACAAGTCATCAATGCACACAGGATTCTGTGATTCTTGACACAGCTATCATGTACTCTGTAATGTAAAGACATACTTCTGTAATCGTCCATTTACCTTGGCAAAAACTAAATCTGGAAATGTAAGAAAACTTTCTTAGAGACTAATAAATCATAAGCTTGAGTTAAAATAAGAATGCAGATCTTACTGTTGAATTGATAATAAGTCTCTCTCCACTAACTTTTTTTCTAAAATTAGGTAATCTGAATTGCAATATTGCTTTTGGTGCCTTCTATATTATCCACATTTCCACAGCTTCACATTCTCCTTTATCTTTCACAACAAAGATAAAAGGTTTCAGACAGCCCAAATAAGGTTTACTTATACATTCACAAGATTAAAGAGAATAGATAGAAGATTTTGGCCAGAGAGGGGCAAAAACAAACAAAAAAAAACCCAAAAAACAACAAACAAACAAAAAAACCCAACAACAACCCAAAACTTACATTCTCTATAAAACTTCTAAGGAAATCATTCTTATTTCCTTTTATTCAGTTCCTATTTTTGGTTAGCAACATGGTTCTAGTCAACAAAGATATTCAAATTACTGACTTCCTAAAGAAACATGAACCCCATCATTATAGAACAAGTACAAAAAGATTTCTTTAGAAAAGAGAAAACTTAGTGTGTGAGGAATAAGGTTCGGAGCCTCATCCTTGGTTTATACTAATCCCCCGTGGACCTCCTTCATGCAGAGAACACCAGAAACACCAAAGGGAAGTGATGGCTTTCTGGTGGTCTAACTTCTAGCCAAGTGTAGGTAAATAACAGAAGGTTCATTGTGGTGGTTTTGGGTATTCACAGTGTGATTAAAGTGGACTATTTGCAGTAGTTAGCTTGGACATACATTCTGTTATCATAATTAATATCAGTATCAACAAAAGCACAGAAAAAAATGAAGACCAGCATGAATTATTTTAGCAGACCACTGTATTTTATGCTTTCTTATGCCTGTATGCTGAGTTAAGTGATTTGGTCGATATCATTTCTTTCCACTTGGATCTTATTGGCTTGAGTTAAAGAAATGCAGCAAAAACATATCTGAAATACATACCCATTATCCCATAAGTCAGTTGCAACCCTGCACTGGAAACTTTTTTTCCCAAATAGGGCTTTATATATTTTAACACTTCACCAAGGTATTCTAAGGACTTTGTGACCATGGCAGATTTATCAGAAACTGTCTGGAGAGTCCTGTAAGTCATACCAACAGCCTATAAATAAAGGAAAACATGGTTTAAACATTCCAAGTCTTATACAACACAGACCTTGAAAACTAATTTCTTCCTTCCTTCTTTCCTTCCTTTCTTTCTTCTTTCTTACTACACATGTATCTTATACTTAGGCCTTCATTCTTAAATTTCCAATAAAGACTCACAAACATTAAAACAAGTGAAGGCCAAGCAGTGGTGGTGCTCACATTTAATCTCAGAACTCAGGAGGCAGAGACAAGAGGATCTCTGAAGTCAAGGCCAGCCTGGTCTACAGAGTGTTCTAGGGCAGCTAGGGCTACATGAGAAACCCTGTTTCAACAAAACCAACCAATAAACAAAAAACAAAAAAACCTGAAGTGAAAAGAGTTAATGGTTTTATAATTAAAGGTCAGTGGAAAAATTAACAAACAAAACCAATTCATCAGTAGTTATTTATAGGACATAAGACTCAGCAAAATCATTAGAGAGAAGAAACAGCAAACTGTTATACAAGAAGCTTATAATCAGCTAAAGTTTTCTACACAGGTTGGTTCATAATTCATATAACTGGAAGTCTTCAAATTCCTACAGGAAAGAGGAGCAAGTAGCATTGCCAAATTCTTACAAGGACAATCTCTTAATCCAGTTCTATGATAAGTTGTCCCTCCACAACTTACAGCTTAAAGAATATTCTTAATGAGGCCTCAGCTAGCTAGCTGGCTTAATGTTCTTAGTGGAGAACTCAGGAAAATGTGATTGAGAGGCTAAAGATGAGACAAACCAAGTGGTGGTCAACAGAAATGTCAGGTGAGGCAGTAAGGGAGGACGAAGAGATAATAAACCGAACAAGCCTGTAAGGAGTGTGAGGGTAAGCAGGTTGTAAGAAGCTGTAAAAGAATCAAGAGGTAACTATAGAATGGATTAGAACATTTGAGGAAAGTTTTCAGAGCACTCTGGGAGCTCACAAAGGATTTCAATGGCCTACATTGAGACCAAAACAGCACCCAAGTAATGTGATCTTCCTTACCAGCTCTTCGTGGGTAAATCAGAGGACAAAAGCACAGGGCTATTGTCTTAAGGTTGAGGTTGCATAAAAGACCACAGGCTGAGAGCACTGTTCAGAGAACTTGGCATTAAGTTTCACTAGGGCTAAGAAGGTAAGCAAGCAAGCATAGCCTTGAGAGGGAAAGCAGAAGTAGGTCAAGTGGCATGAAGACAAGGAAAGAAGCCCAGTGATGTAGGCAAATGAGAAGAGAGGTATTTTACTAACTAACCCTTTTCTTTTTTATTTAGCTTTCAGCTGTTTGAAAATTTCATTCCTTAGAAGTTCACAAACTTCTGATCTCCGCTCCCTTGTAAGCACAAATACCTTGAAACTTTTATTGTTTTGGTCAAGATACATATGCAAAGAGGAAGAGGACAGTGGTGATAGGGGACTAGAAGGGGCACAATGAATAAAGAAGGTCCAACCTCACAAATACACAGAGCTAGAAAGTATTTTGAAAGTTGTTTCAAATAACTAGGAAGCTTTCCATTCTATTATGCCAAAGTTCTCAAGAGACATTTCTTAGAGGCCAATAGTAACTAAAATTGGACACTCTCTTGGTCTCTAAAATCATACCGATAAGACAGAATTCAGAACTCTGAATTCTGAATGAATGCTTTACTCATTAAGTGGTTGCTAAATACACTTGGAAATTTGTAAAGTTAATGAGCGATAGTGCTTCTCAATACTGACATTTCCATCTCGGGGGGGAAAAAAAATGATACACACTAATACTGTCCCATTCCCACAAAAGTCTTTAAATATCAAGGAGCTCTCAGCTCATGAAGGTTCACGTAAATTGCTCAAATTTTAATTCTCTTGAAAATCTGAACTGCATTATTAGCAACAGATACTGTCAGTTGTTTTCTTTGAAGTGATAGGCTTACTTACTTCATTCATTTCTGAAAAAAAGAAATGTCTGCCAAATGCCCAAGTCTGAATAATTACATTTTGTCAGTTTTCTTTCAAGATAAAAGGCAGTCAGCACAGCTTGTGCCTTGCGTGCTCACAGGCTCTTTCTTTAGACAATGCACTGCTTTGGCACACCGAAGCCCTGCACATGCACTCTGAAGTTTTATTTGGAGAATGAGCTTAAGGGTTGAAATTTCATGAATGTTTAAATCTTATTCCCTAATTAATATTATTCCCAATGAACTAGCTTTACTTTTTTAATTTGTAAAAGTATAAACTTTAAGGGATATCATCATAATCTGAGGCCACAGTGCTGGTTCATACTATCACTTTCACCAAATTTGTGAAAATGGCAGTGTGGTTTTGGTATAAAGAACATCATGAGAAAGTATCAGTAAATCACTGGAGTCTATAAACCATATTTGAATATTAGTGATCAAGACACCTAAATAAGTATGTTTAACTTTAATTTCTACCAGACAAAAAATCATGTGTTTCCACATTTTCAGATAGATAAAAATATGTATTTGAAATGCCTATATATAGAGGTCTGAAAGAAAATGGCCCCACAGGCTCCCAGGGAGTGACACTATTAGGTGTGGTCTGGTTGGAGTAGATGTGGCCTTCTTGGACAAAGTGTGTAAGTGTGGGAGTAAGCTTTGAAGTCTCCTATGCTCAAGCTACACCCAGTGTGGTACACAGTCTCCTGCTACCTTCAGATCACGATGCACGACTCTCAGGTCCTTCTCCAGCACCATGTCTGCCTGAGTGCTGCCATGCTTCCCACCATGACAATCTTGGACTAACCTTCTGAAATTGTTAGCCAGCCCCAACTAAATGTTTTCCTTTTTAAGACTTGGCATGATCACTGAGTCTCTTCACAGCAATAGAAACCCTACTAAAACAATATATATTATGTGTAGTATATATTTACACACACATATACACATTTCTTTTTAAATTTAATGTGTGCAATGCTCACAGAGGCCAAAGGACAGTAAATCCCCCAGAACTGAGGGTAACTGATTGTTAGCTGCCATCTTGGTGTTTAATTAAACCTGCGCCCTCTTTAAGAGCAACAAGTACTCTTACTCAATGAATCATCTCTCCAGTCCCATAATGTGTTTCTTAGTACTTTGATGATAACTACATATATACCATATCATGCTATTATTTCCATGTAGAAAAAGCACATTAAGCCCAACATTGGTATGTTATTAAAAAAAAAAAAAAAAAAAAAAAGCCCACATCTAAGAATAGGCTTTAGTTAGTATCTGGGACTTCAATGTTTTGGAGGACTTCTTGCTGTGATTCTCTCATGAGAACGGCTGAGTAGACATACAATCAGTAGGTTTTATATTGGATACTTGCTTTCATTCTCCATGTCTGGAATTCACAAAGTGTAAGACAAGGGGAGTGTATATAACTAGCCATGGACACTGAGTGCTAAGGTCCTCTGGTCAACAAAAATCTGATGTTTTGCCACAAACTGTTGCTGCAGAATGAACTATGTCCTGGGTAACTTCATTGGGAAAAGACGCACAGAAACTTTCTGGGGTTGGGGTGTTTTGTTTGTTTTTTGATGTCCAGATTTCATTCTACGCACCTTTCTTTGCTCTGTATCCTGTTCTTTTTCATCCTTTTTCCAGGACAGGCTCTAGTGGGTATATGCTGAGTCCCATGAGAACAAGAAGCTATCTGAAACCTCTCCTAAGGAGCAATGTTCTCAGCTTTCAATTCCTCATACACATGACCCACAATTTATACTACTTTTGCTAACTTTCACAAAAGTCATCTAGCCAAATAAGACTTACTTAAAACAAATTCACTCTTGTGTTCTTCTCAGGATACATTCTAAATACTTTACACCAAGACACTCCAATTTTCTACTATTGATGAATACTGACAGTCTGGTATTAAGTATTTAACATTTTGTATCATTATTTTAACCTTTGTATAACTTCAATTCTCAGATCAGTAAAATTCCTTTTAAATCAAAGACTACTTTAGTTTTTTCAAATCCCTAAGGAGTCCTAGGTAATGCTATCTTGCATTTTGCAAAAACCTATCATTGATTTATTGATAAAAAGAAAAATTCATTTAGGCTGGATTAAATGAGAGGAGACCTAACTGCTGGTGGAAAGCCTGCCCTTCCTTTGTGACCCAAAACTTTTGGTCAGGACTCACTCAACAGCAATTCATATTTCACATCTGCATATTATTATGTTATTAGCTATCATTAAGGCTGACAGGCATCTCTAATTGTCATACAACTGTTCTTTAAATTATTAGAAATCAATGGAATTAATTAACAATATAGAAATAACTTATTGGTTAAAATTATTTTCACACACTTAATATCATATTTTCATGTAGTTAGCATCAACATGCTTGAAAGTAAACCTACTTTTTCTGCGAATAACATACAAAACACAATAATCCGAACATCAACAGTTTGCGAGGATGAAATAAATACTACCACATTATATTCCTTTAAAATTAATGATCAAAACTATAATTTTAAATGGAATTTATTATGAAGTAAAATCAAAAGAAATGGATTAGATTTTCTAGTCCTGATCCTACTGTGAAATAGCTTCTGCTTGTATTTACAGAGTTGTTGTAGGGCAGTAAATAAACAGGCAGCTAGACAACTGCAGACTCTATACTAAAGTTAGCATCTGAATTGTTACCCACCAACATTAACAGTAAGACATTATTGTATTTCAGGTGGCCTTGAAGCAAAGCTTCCATGTACTCTTCCTTACTTTTATTATTCTTTATGTATGGATTTTCTGCTGTGTGTAGAGTAAATCATACTATATCTGAGAGCAACACTTCCTTTACTCCAAAATCTTATAATAGCAGGCAACCAACAATATGGACTTGTTAAGTTAAACAATTCACTTTATAGAAAAAAAATTAATAATACTTCAAGGGTTTCTGAAAAAATGATTTGGAAGATTATAGTAATGAAAATACCTCAAGGAACTGCATGAGTGCTTGTGTAGGGTCTTCTGGCCTGGGTAAACAGTCTATTTGAGCCTTTGAGAAGATATTCCGTACTTCAGAGAGTGTAAATAGTAATCTTGTCATTTCAGCCAGCTGTTCCATGTACTCTTTTTCTATTAAAATGAGATAATGATCATACTTATTAATAAATATGCAAGAAAATTTAAAATCTTATGTAAGTTGTACATATACTAGTTTATATACATACACATGCTGGAATACATCCTTCAATTTTGAAATATGTTACAAAAACTCAAATTTTCACAAAATTAAAAATGAAATTAAATTTTTTTAAAAATTATTATTTATTTATTATTATACATAAGTACACTGTAGTTGACTTCAGATACACCAGAAGAGGGCGTCAGATCTCATTACAGGTGGTTGTGAGCCACCATGTGGTTGCTGAGATTTGAACTCAGGACCTTTGGAAGAGCAGTTAGTGCTCTTACCCAGAGTCATCTCACCAGCCCGAAATTAGATTTTTTTATACTTACAATTATCCTAACCCAAAAAACTTATTGAGGTTTAAAAAACTATAGGAGATATAAAAGAAAAAGTACAACCTTTCCAGGCCAACCTCAGTGAAACTTTCAAGAGGATACAGATAACGGCTGTTACATACAAAACAGAGCTGCACAGAAATTCTAAAATGCACAAATAATATTCAGTGACTAATAGTAAAGCAGAAGAGTAAACTATTTCATGAAAGTGGGCAAGTATTCCTAGCTGCATGTTCTTCCACTTTGGTACTCAGTACGCTTCTTTCAGATCTCTCTTTTTGTACAGGATCACCTTCTTCAGAGGAAAGCAGCCTGTCACCTGAGGAAGGAGTTTTGTTTCTTAGCACTAAGGAAATCAGTTCTTCTAACTTTGCAGCAGGGATATTTGCCATATGTAATAACAATAAGGTATCAATAAAAAGAAACATACTGCAGAAGTACATTTTATGTACATTTATAGCTAATCATAAATATATTTTGAATCCTTGATATTAGTTCATTTAATCCAGAGAGCCAAAATCTTTCCATAGATACTGCTTGCATGCCTCATATGACACTTACCCACGGTCTGTTCAGGATTCACATCAATCAGCAAATCAGGTTCAGAGAGGTGTTTTATGTGCATTTGCAAAACACAACGGACCCATGATCTTATAGTTAAGGACTGAAAAGATACGCAACTCGACTGAGAAAGTGCTTCACATACTGTGCTGCTAAAACAAATTGAGGAATGTTAAAACCAAAGTGCAATGGGATACAACACAGAGAACAGAGCTTGGGAAAAACATATTCACACAACTCCCTTGGCTTCCCTGACTTCAGACGAACACAGTGCTTCAGACATGCTGAAAATGAACACTGCAGGTATAACCCAGAAGGTGTTAAACATCTTTGTTTTCATTGTTAACATTCTAATGTTTAATTTTCCCTTTCTATTGTTAGTGTATCTATAGGCTTATGTCAAGAAAAAAATGTAGGCAAGAAAGCATAACTAGGCAATATAATATTATAGGTAAGCAATTAAACCCAAACAATAAAAACAAACAGAAAATGGCAGTATCAACAGTATTTAGCAGATGAGGTAATAATAAAGCTGTTCAGGACAAATCTCTCTCTCTATATATATGTGCCTCTTGACTGACCAATCAATGGTGTTTCTATTCTTTCCTTCTTCGCTGTATAAGCACTTATTATCAAAGACTACCACACACAAAATTCCAAAACACTATCTTCCAGGAAGGAAAAGACACCATAAACATCAGTACCAAGACTCACAGGGATTCATTTCTGCCCTGAGCTCTGGCAGGGTGGGGTACTGAGGTCTCAAAGCTAATTCTGTACAGAGAGCAACCTACCCAACACTACAATCACACACTGATATACTCAAGGGATGGCTTATGTGGTTTCAATGGCCTAAACCTTTTTCTTAAGTCAAACACATAGCTGAGTCTAATTTCTGATCTGCGAGGGTCTGCTGGGGATAAAAATGATTGGCATAGTTTTAACTTCAACATCGCACTATGCATCATCAAAACACTCTTTGTCTTCTCATTTTGTTTTGCTACATGGTCACCTAGAGAAAGCAGAGGCTTTCATCGGGATGTCTCCCTCTATTGCTTTTCCACAGTTTCTGAGACTGGTTCTCTTACCTAGTGCTTACCATTTGGGGATGGTCAGCAGCTCCTAAGGCCCGTCTACTTTTATATCCTAGCACTGGGTTACAGTGGGTCACTTCTATCTGGGTACTTGGAATCCGCACTTATGCCATCATTTTGTATAACAAACACCTTATCCACTAAACTGTCTCTCCAACCCCTAAAACAATGTCTAACTAGACAGTTAACTAATTTTGAAATATGGTCTCACTACATATGTAGCTTTGGTTGTCCTGGAACTTACAATGTAGATCAGGCTGACCTTAAACTCAAAGACCTCACTGATTCTGCCTGATTGTTAGCATTAATGCTCGGCTTGAAACCATTTTTTAAATGGACATAAATCAGTTTTTTAAAAGCTTTAAAACACTCTATATTGAAGTTTTCCTTTAAAAGTTTACAACACAGATTGGTCAGTTATTACCTATTTAACTTTCTTAGAGCTAATTAACAACTTCTTGTTTCAGTTTCTTCAATTGCTAATAATGAGCACTATTTTGAAAATAAATACTAGTATTTATACACAAATACACACATGCATGGGTACACACACACACACACACATCTTTTTTGCTCCCCAGCAGAGAGGATGTCTTACATCTCTAAGGTGGACCTCATGTTTCAAAATAGATCTTTTGAATTATACCATAAATACTATAGCCATCATTTGCATTCCCAGAGAAGGTGGGGAGAGAGAGAGAGAGAGAAAGAGAGAGAGAGAGGGAGAGTTAGTTGAGAAGCTCAGGAACAGTCAAGGAAGATCCAAAAAAAACAAACCCCATGGATCTGAAGACTAAGCCCTACCTAAACAGAGCCATGCTGAGGAAACACAAATAACGAATGCAAAAAGAGTTCCTTCTCCGTGCCCAACACCCATGCCCAAGGAGAGCAGGAGAAATGAAGTATTAAACATCATTTAAAAAGACCCCCCCCCAAAAAAAAAGAAAAAAGAAAAAAAGAAAAAGAAAGAAATCTTGAAAGAGGAAGGTTAGAGTTCCCTTTGTTGGCAATGAGAACATCACTAAGTATAAAGGCCCAGGTAACATATTTGAGCTGAAAGCAAAACTTGTGTGAAAAAGAAGCCATCATCCTCCCTACATGCTCTGGGTGCAGTTACTGAAGAGAATGTAAGGGAGTTGGGACTTTGACACAAGGAGGCAAGCTCAATAGGAGAGGTGTATGCCCCAGCTACCAGTAGTCCTGAAAACAACAGATGCCCAAATGTGGTCTTGGTGGTGCCTAGACAGCGGTTTCTTATATAACTTGTAATGGCTACAAAGGACAGGAAAACTTTATCACTGTGAAGTTTCTTAATGATACCACCACATAGTCTTAAGACATGTACAGTCATCAAAGGAAGGGACCATTAAATTGTACACTTAAAGTTACTTGGTTAAAAAGGTTCGGTTTTACAGGTTGGTCTTTAGTTTGGGGCCTAGGAGCTTCCATGTTAATAAAGGTGAGTTATTTAAGAACAATATATAAATAAAAATTCACTTTTACTAGAGAATTCTCATACTAGGAGAAATTCTAAAAGCTGATGCTGAATTCTCTTACTTTATATGTCAAAGTCCAATGAGAGAACACATGCTTAATGATGCTGACTAGTTCATCTCCTTAGAAAACAACTGACTCACTACATCATTTCACATCCCTGCCAGGCAGCTCATGTAAGGACTGCTCTGTCTCACAGGCCTGGGTGAATTCATCCTCTTTATCTTGATGCTTTTATAAAGTTCCCACATTATACAACATCTACAGTAAACTTTATCTCATTTTTTCATCTATGTCTCTATATATTACTGAAGTTGTTCCTCATAGCTTCTGTATGACATGGCAGAAGATACAGAAAGATTAAATAACAACAGTATGATTTAAGTGCCTTCTTCACGATCTTAGAAGTATCAAGTCCTTAAAGTTGTAATTAAGTCTAAATAGTAAATAATATACCAGTCTTATTGATTCAGCAATGATATCTATACAATTTTTCTCCCAAGGGAATACAGAAAAGTCACTTTAAGATAATGAGACAGGCTTACTGAGAGTACAAACTTGTAACAATTTCATATAT
>NW_022196896.1:13184120-13225600 GCF_008632895.1 Mastomys coucha
TATATATATATATATATATGTATTCTACCTGCTATTACTACTGTTAAAATGTCACCTGCCAAATGAGAGGATATACAATAAATATTAGTTTATACTAGAAAAACCCTCCCAGAGTACTTAAGAGTACATACCTATTTTGTAGCAAATGACTTAAATATCTTGCTACAACTTGGGGCCAGATGATATCATCCCAACCAAAAAGATGAATTATTGATATAACTGGTTGCGGCTGAAGATCTGGAGGTGCTGTGTTTGGCATGTCCACTGCCAGCAAAGTAAAATCTAGATTTAAAAAGAGAAAGTTCAGGGAAGACATTTTCAAACCCCCTGCCTCGTCTCTAATTACAAGGATTTTAAAAATCCCAAATAAAATGTAACATTCAAAAATGTAATTTGAGTTTAAACAACTAAATACATGTTGTTAAATGTAAATACTATTTAGATCTCCAAAAAGGTTTAAAAAGCATCTAGCTCAGGAATATGATTACAGATATGGCTCCTTCAAGTCAAGCCAGTGGATTTTATTTATATGTCTCTATTATTTAGAGACCTAGTTAAAAGTATTTCCTGCATCCAGTCTTCTTTGATTAAGTTAATTGACTTGCCACCCGCCACAGGCATTCATGCTCACCCCAAAACCCACTATTGTCTTCTATTAAACAGTGATCTCTTATGATTAAAGACACCCACTTTCTTCAGAAACCACAATCTAGCAACAGAATTCTTCAATCATGTTAAGCAGATATTACTTTCTAGAACTTCGTCACCTCAACCTGCACCTATGCTCGCACGTCAACTGAAGCACTGACTGCTAGGAAGCTCTATTTCATGGTGGCTGCATACCCTTCCATTCCCCTCTATTGACTTCACAGACAAGGTAGGTTTTTTCTTGTTCTACAATGCTACTTCTAAACCATTCTCACTCCTTCCTCCCTACTAGATCTAGCTTTGAATCGCATATACAACATCAAACTGTACCAGTAACATGTTCTTCTTGTTGTATGCCCTCCACTTGCCTAGGCATATATTATTCTCCAACAGCAATGTTGCCATGATCTTATTTATTATTGGAATTCCTTTATTCCAGTGACTATCCTCCCCCATACTTAAGTGCTCCCATGTTGATACCCAGAGCACTCGGCATTATCAATTATAACCTCTGTAAAAGCTCATTTTAAGGATCCTTCATAGCTCCCCTTCTCCAGGACCCAAACTCTATCAGTTCTTTGCTGATAACAAACCTATAATCAATTGATTGTATAGCTTTTTTCTAAATCCTTTTTCACATCTTCTTTTCCTTCTTTAGACAGTTTGACGGCATGGTCCACTCTTGAACCTTGGGCCATGTGCATGCTATGCAAGAACTCTACACTAAGCTACATGGCTTCTGTACCATTCCCTTTAACTGTGGAATTTCTTCAATTATCTTCAATCAGTTCAATGATTCTCTGACAAAAACCACTTCAGGACTGGAACATGCGTGACTCAGCATGGAAGAGCATTTGCTGTGTAAGTATGATGTCTTGAGCTCTAATCTTGAACATGAAAGCAGGGCATGGTCATGCATATCTGTAATCCTGGTGTTACCGTATAGGTCCTTGGAACTCACTGGCTGAGCAGCTTACAGTGCAGGAACATTCAAAATTCAAACCCCCACCCCGATCCCCACACACCATATATGTCTCCACCCATCTCTGCGACCTGGCTGGAATACAGACATGCCCTTAGAACACATCTCTGTTTGTAGAAGGAAGCAGTCATGTTTGAAAGTGACAGCTAATTAAGGGGTAGACAAAGTGACAAACCAGAGAAAGATTTGACAGAATGAATCAAAAATAAACTATGCCTAACTCTCAGGAGAACAGACAGGAAAGAGAGGTGACTTAAGAGAGGTGACTTAAGAGAGCAGCGCAGGGAGAAAGAGTCAGTGAGTTCCACTGAGTGGAGCAGAGTACAGAGCAGTTCAGATGGGTGCAGTTCAGAGGCAGTTTTGCCAAGCTGAGCAATTCCAGAAGAAGCTGAGAGAAGGCCGTCAGTCAGTCAGCTTGGAGGAGTTTGAGCCAGAACAGCTGAGTTGAACCAGCCAGCCAGAGCTCAGAAAGAACTAGAAGGGGTGAGATTACTCAGCAGGATGCCTCCAAGAAACTATGACATCTGGCAAATAAGGAGAAGGGGGATCCTGTATGAGGGCCAGCAGTCTCAGTTAACCTGGACCCTGGAGATCTCTCAGACACTGGACCACCAACCAGGCAGCATACACCAGCTGCTATGATGCCCCCAACACATATACAGCAAAGGACTGCCAGGGCTGGGTTCAGTCAGAGAAGATCCACCATGAGGGGTTCCTCAAGAGCCTGTAGGCCTCAGGGAGTGGGGAGGTGTGGTGGGGTAGGGACATACTCGTAGAGTCAGAGGACGTGGGGGGAGGTATGGGATGTAGAACAGTCCGAGGGTGAACAGGGAGGGGGATAAAATCTGGATTGTAAAAAAAAAAAAAAAAAAAAAAAAAAAAAAAAAAAAAAAATTAAATTAAATTTCAACAAAAAATTTCAGAAAAAGTTTCTTTTGCAGGTCCCTGTCCTAGTGTCTACAGCATCATACTTTCTTGGTTTGTGTCTTATCTACACTCCTTTACAGTGTCCTTCCTTGTTTCTCTGGAGCCACAAGTCTTCACAGAAATACAATGTGAACTGATCCACAGTGTTCTGTCTTCATCCATTCTCACATTAGTAACCATAGCCAGCTTCTGGGCTTTAAAGACTATTTACCCATAGAGAGTTCACAAACAAACCCCCAGCTCAGAGCTCTTCTGGGAAGCCTGCTAATGATATCCAAGTCCTCATTTAATGGATATAGACTTCAATGAATATCTTAAAACAAACCAAAACACTCTAAGCACTTAAAAATCTTCTATTTTCTATCATAAAATAGTCCCTCCCTGATCTTCTTATAATAGCAAATTGCTAGTTCCTCTAGACACCTTTCATGAACGATTCTGGTTACATTACCTTACTTGCTTAGTAAATATTGTTAGGTGTGCCTTTCCTTCGTTTACATCTGACCACTTCTGACTATACTATACTTTAGTCCAATCTGGTTTGAGTTGTTTGAATAATTTTCTAGCTGTCTTATTTCCCTCTTTGCTTCCCTTTATCTCATTAGCAATACAACTATATTCCTCTTCTGGAAAAACACCAATAGCTTCTAATCTCCAGGTCAAAGTGGAGGTCTTTCCACCTGCTCAGAAGGCAGAGGGTAGACTTCTCATCACCTAAGCTCTTCTACTCCCCTATGTCTGCCTCTTCCCTCTAGTTCCCTAAGCTCTGTCCTTCCCCTCTTCGTGTCACCGAGTCAATGCCTCCCTGAGTACTCTCCCCTCTGCCCCTGCCCTGTTTTGGTTTGTTTTTGCTGGGTGTGGTGTTGTTCATCTGTAAACCAGAGTCTGAGGCACAGGATCACAAATCCCACAAGCCTGGGCAACCAAGCAAGACTCTCAGAAACAACAGCAACAAATTATTCTTGGCCCCATCACTCACTAGTTCATAACTTTTGTGAGAATGGGGTATTTTTGTTTGTGGTGGTCCTCCCAACTAGTACATGCAAAGGTGAGCATTTAAACAACCTTTTCTGAAATGAAGGAAGTCATTTTCTGTCGAGCTAATTCCACGTCAAGTCAGAAATATATGCCATTGACTTTGAATTTGTTTGGCACTTACTTTTAGAACGTAGGACAGTGTCAACTAAACTAACCCAAAAGTGCTTTTGCTGATGGCCTAGCATTCTGGATGATAGAATCAATTTCAACTTACTAAATATCAATGTGTACTAACTCAGACACCACACTGGTTGGAAAACATGACCTGGCCACAGTCTTCTGTCCATATGTGTAGACAGTCTCATGAACTTTGTATAAAGTCTGAACTGCTCTAAGATTCAATTTCTTAGCCATTTTTTATCATTCATTCCTTTACTTTTAGATCATCTTTCTTCATCCATCCCAGAATAAAATAAACACTGATTTAGATCATATGGAGTTTTGTCATTGTGGTTTGTTTAAAGTGTTACGGTTAAATATATTAAAAAAACTTGAAATGAATTCTATTTATATATATGCAGTAACCATATAAATCCTTTGTCTATTCTAGAACTTCTCAACATATCATGGCATAATAGCTCTTTGAAAAAAGATATAATGACTTCTTCTTAGGAAACTGCAAAAAAATGTCCATATATTTAAAAATCTTGCCTAATTGTACATGATTCCATGAATGCCTAGGGACATGTCTTTGGGTTAATAGTTAATCTAAATACAACTTGTAATTTGAAATAAAATGTAGTGAGGTCAGAGCACTACCATTCTGAGGGCCCCGCTGCATCCTGAGCTCATCCTCTCGGTGCTGAAGGGCTGGGGCTTTGCTGAGGACAGAGCACTACCATTCTGAGGGCCCCGCTGCATCCTGAGCTCATCCTCTCGGCGCTGAAGGGCTGGGCCTTTGCCGTGGTCGTTTGTCTTTACACAAATCAGCTAATACTCAGTTAACCGCTCGTAAAGCATGAAAGCATACTTCTTGAGCCAGATGGAATCAAATGCTACCTTACTTTCCAAATAACTGTAGAATAAGAAAAGTCTGTGAACATTCAGTGTTATGACTGGAAATTACTTTTTATTTTTAATAAATAATCATTTAGTTTTTAATGATTAAATATGTAAGCCAAACACACTCAGTTTAAACATGTCATCTGTCTCATCATATGTCACAATAACTGTTATCAAGCAGGAGGTTGTCATCATGAAAATAGAGGGAATACTGACAAAAGTCTGCAGGAGAAAGCAGTTAGCAACGAACAGTTAATGCTGACCTGCTGCAGCATCTGCAAGCTGGGAGAGGGGCACGGCTTGGGTCATTCTCTGACTCTTGAGAAAGGAAAAGAACTGCCTCCACAATGCACCGGCGACGGCAGCCAGGGGGCGCTCTTTAGCCGATAATGAAGACTGCACAATTAGGTCCACATTCTCTCTTAGAAGTTCCTGACACAATTGCTGATGAACACTCCTGAAAAGAAATAAAAATATATCTAACACTCAAAAAATGAAAGCAGACTGTTTTTTAACACATTTTTTTTTGTTTTTCACATTTATAGCCTGTGAAAACCAAAGGAGCATTTATATAACTGAAACCTTTCTGCCAAGGCATAATATATTTGTTATTTGAAGGATGAATGAAGAAGGCATATTAAACACCACAAAGTTAATGTTAATTACTAATGTCAACCATTAATTATATGCTTTTTTAATGTGTCAGATCTAAATGAGAAACAGGCAACTTCAGAATGAGGATCTGCATTTTGCAATTCATGTATGTCAAGTGATTTTACTTAGAATCTAGGCATAAAAATAGTTTTTTAAATGATTTTCAATACAGGTATATTGGGAAGAAGGTAAGAAGAACATTTGGTTCAGGTATGGTATATCCAACTGAACATTTTTTTCTTGTGCAAAAAAGCAGTAGGCTTTGTGCTGGTACACAAAACTCTGGGGACAGTCTTGGCTACTAGAACCTAGGAAAGCATTTTCACAGACAATAAAATATTCTGTTCATTAACAAAGTATAATTCAATGCTGTCTTAAAATTCTGATTTATCATTAACTACTTTTTGTTAACTTAAAATTTAAACATCTTTGGAACCTAAGAAACATAGGTGCAGAAAACTGAGATTACCAGGCTATGCAAAGAACGAACTATGAGACTTCTCAATGATTGGGAAGAGAGACATTTAGAAAGCAATCCACTCAGAAACAAATAAAATGTCATGGTAAATGTAGAGTATAGCTATTTTCTGTGTCTGATTCTATCAGTGCCACACCAACCTAAAGAGCAGAAGTAACTGTGGATTATCATCCTTCTATTTGCTCTCTGCAGTTACACAGAAAGTAACAAGATGCAAACAAACAAAAAAACCCAACCAAACAAAAAACAACAACAATAAACACAAAGAAAGCCCAAGGCTTCCTTTGTCAGAAATTGTTTTCAACTAAGGGGAGTAACAGTACTTTAAAATATAGTTAATTTTAAGGTAGCATTCTTGATATTTTAAGCAGTTTATTTAGCACAGGCACCTAAAGTAATTCTACAAAGTGGTTATAAGACCACATCTTGCCAGGCAGGGGTGGCGCACGCCTTTAATCCCAGCACGTGGGAGGCAGATTTCTGAGTTCAAGGCCAGCCTGGTCTACAGAGTGAGTCCAGGACAGCCAGGACTATACAGAGAAACCCTGTCTCGAAAAAACAAACAAAAACAACAACAAAAAAGACCACATCATGTCACATGACTATACACCAGGGAGTAAAAATTCTAAGTATAAATTATATACTATTAGGAGCTTCTGTCCCTTTACATTGGATTTCTGCACATCATGGGGTACCACTTAATCTTACTAAACATATAGAAAAAGTGTACAAATGCCTCGGGAAAGAATAGCAAGCTATTCTCATTAAAACAAACAAACAAAAACTAAGTATCTGTTATGTTTCCCATAAAAAACCTGCCTGAGATGCTATCAATTTACATTAGATGCGAAAGAGCAGTTTGGGTGCTGTAGCTTAGAATAAAATGAGACACTACTAGAATTCTTAGGAACTAACTCAACTGCCCTTGGTAACACAGAAAAGATGAGGAATACTTTTATGCACTGAAGTCTAACCAAAATAACGACTCCTTCCCCTGGGTTTTAATAGTTTTTTTTTTTTTCAGGTATACTGATTTTAAAGAATGATAAATAAATGTATAGTTCACTATTTCTATATAAGCCACTATTTTGCTCAGTAAAACCTACTCCCTATGAAGGAGTAATATTTCTGATCAGTTTCTGCTAGCTTCCCGCCTACTTTGCCTGCTGGGCACACCCGTAATCTCTGCATCAAGGAGGACAAAGGAGAGGGATCATGAGTTTGAAGCCACTCTGGCTACACAGCAGTATCTTACCTCAAAACATGAGCAGACTTTCAACCCTCTCAAGTAACAAAACAAAAACCTCAAAGTGACTTAAAGAATTATATATAATCCATAAAACAAACGACTAGAAGAGACAGTTCAGGACACTGCAGTCAAGGAGCTTCTGGGTAAGGCTCCGCCTCTCCAAAATTTAGGAGTACAAAATAGACAACTGCAATGCTAAACTAAGACGCCTGCTTTCCTTAAGATTTATCTATGTATTACATGTAAATACACTGCAGCTGTCTTGAGACACACCAGAAGAGGGCATTGATCTCATTACAGATAGTTGTGAGCCACAATTGGGTGCTGGACTTGAACTCAGGACCTCTGGAAGAACCATCTCTCCAGCCCACTAAAATGCTTGTTACCAAAAAGAAAACAGTAAACTTAAAGCAATTAGAATCAGAGAGAAAATATTTACAAACTACAAATTTGACAGGGGCTAACACGCAATCCAAAATCTCATTATTAGCAAAACAAAAATCACTTAAAAATACTTCAGGCATGTCTCAGAAGACCACATACAAATAGCTAACAGGCATATGAAAACCACTCAATATCAATAGTCATCAGAGGAATAAAAACTAAATCCACAATGAGATACTGTGAGATGGCTTCATTCTAGTTAAGAATGGCTAGTACCATGGAGGAATTGCAAGGGAGAAATGTAAAATGTATTTTAAAATGCATAAGCATGGATGAAATTCTCAAAGAAATGTTTTTTATTTTAAAGTTCAATTTGTACAGCATCTCTTTCTGCTATTAACTTCTAAGACAGGGAAAGATATTATTGTAAGTCTGTACAGCAAAATTCAGTTTTGTTTTGTCTTTTTACTGGACCCTTACATCTTCACGCTAGACAGATATAAACTACTAAGAGTGCACCCTAGTTTACTAAGAGTGAGCCCTAGTTTAAAAGGTGGTTCTGGGGTATTACACAAAAGAAGGCAATGAGCACTGGTGAGAATGTAGAAACATAGGAACCATTTTACCTTGTTGGCAGGAGTGATTATAAATTAGTTCAGTCATTATAGAGTTTCCTCAAAATATTAAAACTGAAATGCCGTATGATCCCACGCCTGGGCATGAATCCAAAGGAAATGAAGTCTGGATGTCAAAGAGACATATGCACTCCCGTGTTTCCTGCAGCATTACTTAATATACCCAAGAAATGAAAACAACCTTATGTGTCCACCAAGTGAAGAGTAGAAAGAGAAAATGTAATCTACACATATGAGAGAATAGAACTCAGCCATAAGAGAACAAAGTAGTGGGTCTTCAAGATGGCTTGGTTGGTAAAATCCTTGCCAAGTGTCCCAGTTTCAACTGCTGAGAGAAAACACTACGACCAAAAGCAAGTAGGGAGGGAAAGTGTTTATCTAGTTTACAAGTCCACATTGTAGTACATCATTGAAGGAAATCAGGAAAGGAACTCAAACAGGGCAGGAACCTGGAGGCAAGAGTTGATACAGTCGACATAGAAGGGTGCTGCTTACAGGCTTGCTTATCATGGGTTGTTCAGCCTGCTTTCTTATAGACCCCCAAGACCAAGGATAGTTCACTTATAATAGAGTGGACCCTCACCCATCAATCACTAATTAAGAAAATGGCCTACAACTGGATCTTATGGAGGAAATTTTCTCAATTGAGGTCCCCTACTTCCAGTTAACTGTAGCTTGTGTCATGCTGACATAAAACAAGCCAGCAACATAAAACAAGCAAGTTTGGGGACCCAAGTTTGGAGCGCTGTCTCCTACATAGAAGACCTGGGTGAAGTATCATGCATCTATAATGTTAGCACTGGGAATGGTGAGCAGGAGGATCCCTGAAACCTGCTGGACAATTAGACTAGCTGAGTCAGCCACCTCTAAGTTCAGTGAAAGACTGTGCCTTAATTAAAATGGAGAGCCACTGAAGAAACCTAACACTTATCTCAAGTCTTCGCATACAGACATTCAGGTGTGCCCACTATCCTCTCTACTTTTGTCCCTCAAAAATAATGAAACTTCAGACAAACTGAGAAGATATTACGTGAAATACACCAGGTACAGAAGACAAAGATAAATTCTACTGTGCTATGCAACATAAGATGAATATAGATAATAATTATAAAGTAAGAGGCTTGTGACATAGCTCAATGGTAGAGGACTTGCTTGGCATGCACAAGGCCCTGGAGTTAATCCCTACTAGGACCCCTAACCCCAAAATAAAAATCTACTGTAAGTTTGAAATACTTTGAACATTATACCAATATTAAAGGCTACATGTCTGAAGAGTGAGCTGTGCCAGCTGACTTGACTAGTACATAACATATACATGCATAACAACATGTTACCCCACAAGATGTCTAAATGCCATGTCTGACATGTCAACTAAAGAAAGAAAATCTAAGACCCATGAGATGACTCATTACAGAAGATGAAGCTGACAGCAGAAGAGTTAAATAATACATCCAAAGCTCAAATGGCTAAGGGCTGACCATATCTGAAACCTAAACCTGAGGCTGAAGAGAGAGGCTTCCTATACACAGTAACTCACAGCATATAGGTTTTTAAATGGTCATACATTAACTGTTTTTGTTGTTTCATCTTATGTGGACGAAGGAAATTTTAGCAAGGAAGGAAAGACCTAGGAGAGACAAAGGTGGCCCTGAGCTTTGAAACACCAAGGGCAATAGCAGAATTCCATATTAGCTAAGACTAGAAAAAGAACACATGTACTCAAAGCAGTATTGAGAAGGACAACAGATAGGACCCACCTTTTACCTCTGCAGCAAAAAATGATGACACGACAGGAGTATCTCCTGGTCACTTCAGGGATATGACTCAGAGATCTGAATACATAATGGTAAAACACAAACCATTATGTAAATATCCAATGCTGCCAGAGTGTATTCCTTTCAAGGCAGAGTGAGCAGAGGAAACAGGGGGCCTAATTAAAGCTGAGACACTGCCCCCCACAAAGCATATTTGAGAATGTACACCTCTGAGTACTGCAGACTGGGAAAGCTCCATAACCAGAACATGCAAACCAGACCAGAGCTCCAGTGTCCACACTTCCTAAGTCTGCTGCCTTCGGGGTGAATTAAGATTGGATCATCATTTCTCCATCCCTGAGGGAATCACAGTGAAAAAGAAGAAATGGCGAGCACTGGGCATTATGGAGGCTAAAACAAATGTCTGTAGACAACCACCAGTTCAAAAATACCTGTGCAGTCTCAGGTAATTTTTAAAATCAATGCTTCAGAATGGAAAACTACCTATAAAGGAGTAGTGAAAGTGGAACAGTAGAAAGTGCAGGCAGTAATAAAGGAAGCGCCATCACTGGGGGACGACTATGAACAAAAACACTATTGTAACCCCAGATACCACAGGCATCTTCAGATACTTTCTACCTGCCACCACTGTCTGTGGAAAAACGGGAAGGCCTTTGTTGCCTAAAAGGTAAGACCAAAACAAAAAGATATAAATTTCTCCAACACTTGGAAATTTCTTGGGGTAAAGACAATTTTCATGCAGGCTAAAATAGTTCTGATGCACACATGTGGAAATATAATAACCAGACCATCTTACATTATAAGTAATGAAATATAGTATCACAGAAAATAAATATGCCAAATGTCAAGTTACTCAAATTGCAGCTTTCATAGTAGAAATAATAGCAATACCTATCATTTATTAGTATTTACTATGAGCCTTGTATTATGTCAACTATTTTATAAACATTATTTCTCATCCTGTGAGGCAGAAACAATTATTATTCAAATCTTATAAATGAAGAATTGAGACAAAAAAAAGAAAAAGAAAAAGAATGTGCTATGTAGCTAGTTATGGCAAAGCTAGCAGAGCTGTGTGACCTTGGAAGAAATGACTTCCCAATTCCTGTTCTACTGAGTCAAGATCTGTGGCAATGGTTGCTACAGCCACCTAACAGGATTTCTGTGAAAAGCATGTAAGTCTTCCTAAGTCCATGATCAAACCCAGACTCTTTCAAACCCACTATTCACATATTTTAAAAGCTTCATATTTAGTTCTGCTGTCTCAACTCATTTCTCACATTAAAGGGATTTCCACATTTCGTAACTCAGTTCCTCTTTCCCCACTCTCCATGATCTGTTTTCTTGTTTTCTTCTTTCTTGATTCCACATATCCCACCACTCCCCAACCACAATGGAGTGGCAACAAACACAATCTGTGGCTCTTCTTTGCATTCTTTCCGGGTAACTCAGCAGGCCTGTGATGAACTGGTCACACAGTTTTCTGGTATGCATAGATAAATGTTTCGCAATTTAAAGAAAAGAAGAACTTTTGATGAAGCTCCTACCACACAGGACAAACATGACACAGTAATGTGACTGGTAGGAGTTGACAGAGGTGCAGTTGACAGCAAAAACTGCATGATTCTTTTAACTCTATTCCAAACATGGTGACTTTAAAACTCTGCATTAGTGTAAAAAAAAAAAAAAGTTTCAAATCACTAAACAGAACTACTCCAAGTATCTAATTGAAGTGCTGGTAAACAGAAAGAGAATGAGAGTCCTTCGTAAGTGACACCCTTGGATGCTTTTCTGAGTTTGGTTTCTGTGAAATGAAACTATTAACTGCTTAACTATTCAAAAATAACATATAACCCAAGTCCCAAAGTTTTAACCCTAGAAGTTACCTTAAAAACTATCTAATAACAGTAGTTCTCAACCTGTGGGCCATGACTCCTCTAGGGGATCATGTAAGAGCATTGGAAAAGAGATATTTACATTGAGATTCATAACAGTAGCAAAATTATAGTTATGCAGTAACATCAAAAAAATCTTATGTTTAGGGGTCACCACAACATGAGGAACTGTATTAAAGGGTCTCAGCATTAGGAAGGGTGAGAACCACTGTTTAATACAATCCTGTCTTTAAGAACTGGGAAGTGGGGAGGAGAGAGGCAACCTCAAACGCCTCTAGGTAAACAAACTTTCAGAGCCTCTGCCAATGAGTTAAGACAGTTTCAGTTCTGTTTGGAATACCTGTGCAGGCCACCTATGAGGGACAAGTGATAAATGAGAGACCAGTCGGACAAATCCAATCCTGGAGTACTTTACAGTGTTCCATGGAGCACCGGCTGTCTATACAGGTGTGTGGAGCAGAGGATGAGTGGGTGGTGAGATCAAAGCAGAGCTATCATGGCTTTGAACAGGTTCTACAGAGAAGCCGCATCAACTATGAAGTAAGTATACAGTGAGTGACATACACCAGATGACTTGAGGGAAATAAAGAATGGGAGCTCTGGGGTATGTGAAGAAGAGTGTATAAATGAACATTTGTCTAGGAAGGAGAACAGGTTTTTCCTCCATTACACAGGAATATAAAGTCTCACTATTATCTACACAGCTGGTAACCTAGCAAATAAGTGAAAACAGTTTGCAGCATGTAAGGCAAGACAGTCTGTAGTTCAGGTATAATTCTATCGCTTCAAATCCTAGTGAGTGTGATTCAGAGGCAGGAGAACATCACTGGAAAAGTACGGGTATGGAGACAGACATACAGCCTTTCCTCAGATGAGGAATACTTCCTCACTTCTTCTAATTATTAAATAAATCTTCCTTAAAAATTAAAGTAACCACTCTCCTTTTTTTGTTGTTTCTTGGCCACAAGGTAGGCACAAACTTTGGGTCTGGTTAATTTTATTGACAAGTTCTCAATAGAAGTTTAAATTAAAAAACAAAATATTGAGGCACTGTTATTATTAGTCAGCAAATTCCAGACAACTTATAATGTCTGTGCTAGTCTTGGTCTACCCAGTTTTAATTGCTGTTGCTGTCCTTATTTTATAGAGAAAACTCTGAGTATAGTGTAGCCCAGAACGGACTATTCTGCTCATGTGCAACAGAACCAGAACTGAGACCTATGCAATCAGAATAGATTCCATATCCCAAATGAGAATCACTGTTCTGCAGTTTCTCAAATGCTATTTTATTACTGAAATAAGTAACGCATATTTCTAGTGTTATAATACTGTATTGATTTATATACAAAACTACTAAAAGTAGCTACAAAGTGGGATATGAACAAATCCTTACACTAGATGCAACATTGCAACATACCAAAATTTAAAATTCATAGGGATTGTACACTGTTTTATCCAGATCTCAAAGGTCAACGACATGTGATCATTTAAGCTTTTGCTAGGGATGGATGAGTTAATCTGCAAGGATGGAAACAACAATACAAGAAAGAACTAAGAGCCCAATGACAAACAATGAATCAAGCATGCCCACATTTCTATAACTGGATTCAAGGATTCAGCAAGTACAGTCCATGACTGCTTGGCTCTGTTGTTTGGCAGGAGGTGGCATACCATGTCATAGCAGGAACACCAGGCAGAGGAGGTCTGTTCTCATGGTGGTCAGAAGCAGAGAGAGACAAACCTCAATAGTACAGAACGATGGGGGCAAAGGCTCCAACCCTCAGTCTTTGGGGTATACTTCAGATACAAACTTCAGCAAAAACTACGGGAATATGCCCTAAGAGTTCATGTACCAATACTGGCTAAGTATTTAAAATGGATGCTTAACCATCCCCAGCTACTATTGGTTTGAAAACATGAGATTGTTTCCCCAAGGAGGTGGGAGGTATTAAAGCTAGCTCTATTCGAGGCCAGCCTGGTCTACAAGAGTGAGTTCCAGGACAGCCAAGGCGACACAGAGAAACCCTGTCTCGAAAAAACCAAAAAAGAAAAAAAAGCTAGCTCTAAGGAAGGGGGCTGAATAAAAGGGTCTTTATGTCAATAGGAACATATCCTTAAAAGGGATTAATAAGACCCTGTCCCTCCTTTTGTGCTTCTCAGCCACAAGGTGCACAGACTGGTTCCACTACAAGCTTTTGCCATAATGTGTGTGACGTGTTTTCTTGCCACAGACCCAAAGCAATGAGGCCTTATGATTATGACAATAACCTCCAAAGTGTAAGGCAGAATAAACATTTTCTTTTCACACTTATTATCTCTAATGTTTGTTACAGTGACTAAAGTTCACAAAAGGATGAAGTTTACTATTTGGTTTTAAATTATGCTTCAATAGATATTTGCATTTCCACCAGGCAGATGTTAGGCTACAGGCAACTCCTCTCTTTCTTCAATCTTTAAACTGGGAACAGTAAGAATACATTCCAAAATAAATTAGTTAATAAAGCTCAAACACCTACAGTCAGGCAGGCATGCACATATACATGCACGCGCGTGTGCGTGTGTGCAGACATCTAGGTAATCCTGGATTCTCTGATAATCTCAGTAATTACTCCACATATTGAGAAGGTTCTGTTTATTTACCACCATAAATGAGGAAATGGCAATGCAGCTAGTAGCCCCATGGATGATACTTAGTGACAGAGTCATAATTCTGAACAGGAGGATTTCATTCCTCTACTGCATATGTATATATAAAAACAAATTATAATATGTTCAAAGATTTGTTTCACCAACTCACAAAACATGCATTTAAGTCTGTTTTATCAATTTACAGAAAGAAGACTTGTAACATCTGCTTAGGAGAAAATGAAGAGAAAAGGAAGGCATACAAAATCTAATCAACTCTAATTCAAAAGAAATTGCAAATATTCTTAGGAGGAAGGATATAAAGCTAATGGGACAACATCTCTGGCCTGTGGGTGTTTCATGGCTGTTGAGAGAGGGTAACCCAAACTAGTAGTCAACTATGATGAAGGAAATACTCTGAAAAGTTGACATTTAAATAGAATACCCAAATGAGTAAGGGGGGGGCATGTCATGGATCCATGGGGGAAGAACACTGAAGAGAGAAAGCCGTAAGCACTGGGGTGCTGAAATGTAAGCACTGAAGTGTTGAGGCTGGCATGTCTAGAGAGGCAGAAACAAGGGACCCAAGTGTTTGAAGCACAACATGGGACAGGACAGCAGACACTAGGTTGGAGATCATGTGAGGTCTTAAAAAATGATGGTTAGAATCCTGTATAAACTCAGAGTGCACGATAAGCCACACATGTAGAAGTATAATTTATATCTTAAAAAAGAACATGTGAAACAGAAGTTAGAGGGAAAAACGACCATTCTGACTATTATAGACACGTTTTTTTTTTAGTAGCATTAGAAGGCAATAAATTAGATAGAAATGGGGTACCATTTGTTCAATCATGTCAATCACTGTCTGAAATTAGAAAGAAAAAACAAAAAGCAATGTTTAATTAAAAACACCTAATCTTTGTCTCCAGTAGAAGAGTGAATTTAGACACTAGAACCATTCTGTCCATCAGCTCAGCTCACAAAAACACTTCAGTAACTAGTTACGTGAAACACTTTATAGGGTGCTAACCATCATACATAATGAAATGTACATGTAAGATATATACAAAGGACTATGATCTTAAAAGAAATAGGGGTGGAGTAAACGCTTTGTGGAGAGGAAATATCAGCACCATCGTAAAAGTTGTAGTAATTAAAAAAAGTACTACAGAAAAGTTCAAGAAATTGAAAAATATGAATAAAGCAAAGTGACATGAAATTGTATACTGTTTAGGTCAGTGACTCCCAACTTTCCTAATGCTGTGACCCTTTAATACAGTTCCTCACATTGTGGTGACCCCAACCACAAAATTCTTTCATTGGTACTTCATACCTGTAATTCACTACTGTTATAAATTGTAATTAATATCTGAAATGCAGGATATCTGATACACGACCTCCAAAGGCATCAACGACCCACAGAAATTTGGTGTTAACATGACAAATGACAGAAATTTAACTGGAATATTAATGGAATGCAGCGCACACTCTGGCTGCACTATGCACGTCACTCTGGGTTTGTCTGATACCAGAATACTGTGCAGTTAACATTATAAAGACAGAGGGTAATCAAATGATCACGTGTATGAGTAATCCTACAATGACATGCATGTAACCTTACTAAAATACAGTTGTCACAATAATCTCTGAGATTTCAAAAGTTTGTGTTCTCAAAAGCTGGAGTTAAGTAATAAACAAATCGTCAAGGTCCAAAGAATCAACCAAGACAAAACCACCTTACACAACCAACATCACACTGCACATAAGGATCTACTCATTTAGATAGCCCGCTAAAAGCAAAGGCTAACTTTGCAATGCTAGCAATGGGTGCTCTATATTATATGGTCTTGAGTTGAATGAATAAGTTTCTCTATTATAATCTATTTCTGTTATTTTGTCTCGGTGGTAACAGTTTACCTTATGTTTGTATGTAAACTCTGGATATAACAAAGAAATGGAGAAAAGTATTATGTGGCATGGTAGGGTTTCTGTTTTTATTATACTTTAAGATGTATCAAGAAATTGATATGAATTAAGATAACGAGTGATGTTTAGATGAAGTTCTATGAAATAAATATAAGAAACTCTTAGGGAATATGACATTACATCATGACTTGTGGATTGCTAAAGGGAACCCCCCCACACACACAAACAATCATCCCTAGACCATGACAACTCATTTCTAAATGTTTTAAACTAGTTTTGTTCAGTTAGGGACTCAGTTTCTATGAACTCATTCTCCAAACTTAATAGCAAGTAAGGTAATGGATGAAAATGACAGAGGATAAGACAACAGCCTTCTAGATGAGATGTCACTTTTCAGGTGCATCTGCGTCTATAAGATGATAGTAGTAAGGTCACCTGTGAAGAACTTTGTTCTTGTGGTTTGAGGGTAGTCATAAGTAAGACCATTTCGGTAAAACAGTACTAGCTATTATTATTGTGTATGCGCAGGGGTGTGCTGTAGGCAAACACGCTATACGGCATGTGTGGAGACCAGACGACAACTGTGGAGACCTCTGCACAACTTTGTGGAGTTGGTTCTCTCCCACCTTTATGTGGGTTCTAGAATCAAATTCTGGCTGCCAGGCTTGTGTGCCTAGCTATCTCACTTGTCGTTTGTGAAGAATATGAAAACAAAATGCATTCCTCTTTAATAATAAATGTGGGGGAGGGGCTTTCAGAAGTTTAATGACCTGTAGGATTTTGCACCTGAGAACCTGAGAATAAATGCACTGATTACACAGAAGTTAAGGAAATGGAAGATGCTGAGCTGACTAAGGTTGTTCCAGTCTTAAGTCAGGATAAAGAGTATGCAAAACAGCTGTAGAAAATGAAGCACTCAATTCTTTTTGATCATGTGGTCACTGGTGATTTGAATGAAGTCATCTCAGGAACCAAATTAGGTAAATATCCCTTCTGGCCTCCCCAGCCAGTTGAGAATTTAAAACTGAGTTCAGGGGAGGCTTTGGACAGACCAGCTGTCTTATAAAAGAATAAACGGTAGTGTGCTTTGTTACCCTGTAATGACAAATGTGGTCATTCTACTACATCTTTATCTGACATGGCCCGATGAGGGAAGATGGTTTGTTTAATAAAGATTCAGGAATAATTTTTTAAATTTATTAAATGTACTCAAATATTTTCAGCCACCTATTATACAAATAAACTAAGACTAAATTCTGTTTCTGAGACTTTTCCCAATTGGTAGAAATATATTTCAAAAAGAAAAGGGTCTAATGGTAATGTCGACTAATTCTTAACTACATCAACTAAAGTGGCCCTATCGCAGTAAAATTTGCTCTATAATTTATCTTAATGGATTGGGTGTATCAATAAATATTGAAAATGTCCGGTCTCTTTTTCCTCCCTCCATTTAAATCAAATCCAATTCCATGTCAACAGATTGTATGGATGTATAATTACAATATCTAATGCAACTGGGAAAGCAGTGTCCTTTGATAAATAATTTTCTAAAACCTCTAAAGCATTCTGCATCCTCAGTACTTTTCTCAGACTCAAGAAAACCAGTAAATTATAGGAGACACTATTGGCCACTGCCAATTGTTAATGGATTTAAAAAACCCTCTCATCAGATCCAACAGTGACAAGTAGTTTGGATTACAAGTCAGCCAAACAGGAGTCCGAAGGAACAGAGTGATGCTACAGATAGGCTTTGTATCAAAAGTGTAAGCAAATTCTAGTGGAAATAACAACAGTCACCAGTATGATATACTGTCCAACTAGGGCATATAAATAAGCTCTATCCATCCATATTCCCTTGAGATTGTGACATTTCATATGTGCATAAACGTATATAGCTCTTGTCTCTCTTCTACCTTCTAAGCACAAAGCAAATAATTCCTTGTAATTTATCAGTCCAATTTCTCTTCTCCCTTGACTTTATATCTCTTCTAGAGTACCTACTGTTCCCAAAAACCCATCTATAACTTTAATATACAAAATACAGCAATTTAAAGTGAATTCTAAACAGAAAAAAGTACAAAAAAATCAAATGTATAAACTCAATCATCAAGAAGAGCAGCTCCGATCAACTTAGAATGAATTTCTATTAAATTGTAAAGAAATTTCCCAATTTTCAATTACTGTTACTCTAGACACTTAGTTACACACATAGTCCTATAAAGAGACGCACTCTTTACTTTTACTGCAGTCCTTCACAAGAAAGGAAAGGATGGGGGAAAGCTTTCCTAAAAGATTATCCATTAAGTCAATGTGCTGTGAGGTTTATTATAAAGCTCTGGGATTAGGGTGGAGAGCCTCAAAGACTTTTATTATATCACTAATTTCCTTTTATAATTCTTCAGCAAATGAACCTTTTAGCTGGTTCTGCATGCTTAGGGCTTGATATATGCTATCTGTGCAAAGCAGGGGTCATCTGCATAGAACCAATGAAAACATGATTCTGTAATTTTAAAACACCCATTTCATGATGCAAGCAAGCAAGCAAACAAAAACTTGTATATACTAAGGAAAGAACGATTGAAGTGGCCAGGCCTAGGGGTACACACCTTTAATCCCAGGATTTAGGAGGCAGAGGCAGAGGTAGGTGGATCTTTGAGTTCAGGGCCAACCTCTTCTACAGGGTGAGTTCCAGGACAGCCAGGGCTACTCAGAGAAACACTGTCTCAAAAAAACAAAACATAACAACAACAACAAAAAAAGTTGAAGTATCAAGTAAAAGATCTGTGGTGAATAAAACTAACTAGAAGATCACCAATTGAGCATGAATGCATAACACTTTAACAGAAGACTGTCAGGGAAAACACATGAAACTGGAAAGGTATGTGGACTTTACCTGCATCCTGGAAATATCACCTAAAAATATAAATATCGAATCTATCTGCAAACAAAAAAGATTAAGTTTCATAACGTTTCATGAACGAAGTGAAAATACTTAACAATATATTTTTCTTTTCCAGAGACAGCGTTTTTCTATCTGTTACAGAGACCTCAATGTTTCTGGGACTCACTCTGTAGACCAGGCTGGCCTCAAATTCACAAAGACCCACCAGCCTCTGGCTACCAAGTGCTGGGATTAAAGGTGTGCACCACTATGGGCCAGTTCACAATACATTTTTAAAAGGTGTTTATTATTACAATTCCAGTAGGACACCCCACCCCCCAAATTTACTCTATGAGAGAAAACTGTTTACAGTGAAGGTCTCTTCAGCACTTCTGAAAAAGGTTAGAAAATCTGGAGGAAAGTTAAGTTTAGTAAACATAGAAAGAAAAGGTAATAAACGATAATGCTGCTTGCATTGCTCATAATTATTCTGAAAGGAAAAGGGTTAATTATGTAGATAAAAAGACAATAATAAGGCATTTCCAAAAGACATCCTTTGGCGAAAAATCAGCAGGTGTCTTTGTGAAAAAAGCAAATATTGAATTAACAGTTTGTTCCTGTAATTTATTGTCTTGCAAAACATGAGGTTATATTAGGCTCTGGTCACCCCTACTTTCGGTCTTCCTGGTATCTGGTAATAGAGACAGTGGAGCTAATTTTCTGTCGTTCTAGAAGAACTATTGGACTGCGAAACTTTTATCATCATCACCTCTGAAACAGTAAAAAATCACTGTGAGAACCAATGGTTTATTAGATGGAACTCACCATCAACAATGTCAACCCTGCCTGCTTGTGTTAACAGGAAAATGTTTTACGAGTTCCACCACTCGGCATCAATTTAGCTCTAGCACCAGCTATGCTGTGAACTGTGAGTGTAATTTATACGGTGACCCATGTGCAGGAGAAGCAATATCTAGGTGAAACTTCTCGCAGCCTGACAAAACGCTTTGATTTGCGCCATTCAGAGGATTGAGCATAAAGTTTAAGCAATTGCCACCAACAGCTCTTATCTCCAAATGAGCTAAAAATTTATTACTGAATGAGTACAACCTATTGCTTTAGAGCCTGGCTTGATAGAACAGAAATGATTATATAAATATTACATTTCAACTGGTATACATCTTGCCCATTAGGTTAAATATTGGACAAGCTATGTGTTTAAGATAAGTATCAGTCTAAGCTGATTCCATCACATAGTACAGTTTGAAAGTCTCCAAATGTTTCCATAGTAACATTTTTTAACGTACCTGTAGCTGAGGATACATGTTGCTCACCAATTAGGAGAAAGAAAACCTAGGAACCTCTGTACTCTTCTTAAACAATCTATTTTGTTTTTTACTTATTATCTACTCCTATCCACGCAGTGTCCAGTCAGACTGGAAAGGACATAAATAGAGCTTAGCCATATATTCTAAATGAAAGTTTATCATTCTGGCCTTCCTAAACATTTTAAACTACAGTTGAGGCTCTCAATTACAATGTTTGGGACTCGTGTAAAAACATCAACCTTGCTAGCTCCTATGGTTTTCAGGCACAGTACAAAGGTAATTCATGCCTCTGTTTAACTACAATTGGTCAGATGAGTTAGATGTGAAAAATTTCACTTAAGGCATCATATCAGTGATCAAAAGTTTTGAATACTGTATTTTGGATTTTTTGGGTAGGGATGGCCAACTCATAGCATAAATTTCACACTTACAGCTTTCCCAGTACTTACTGCTACAGATTAAGGGAAAAGTATTCATGTGGCAACTTTTATTTCCACCTATCTGAGAATATACACCTCTAAAGGTAGCACTGGAAGAGGTGCTAGGGAGATCTCTCAGTCAGTGAAGTGTTTGCTATGCAAACAGGAAGACCTGAGTTCCATTCTTTACATCCATGTAAAAAAGCCAGGCATAGTGGCATGCACTTAAAAGGCCAGCACTGAGTGTGGAAACAGAAGGATCCCTGTCTTGACAAACTAGTCTGCCTAATGAGCAAGCCCCAGGTTCCAGTGAGAGACCTTGTCTAAAGAATCAAAGTGGATGAATCCCGAGGAGCCATTCCTGAAGGTGGCGTCAGGTTTCCGCATGTATCCACACCCATGGGTACTCACACATCCAACAATGAAGGACTCTTCTCTGCAGTCACTGAGGAGTGCTGCTATGAAGCTTTTAAATACCACTTTAACATCAGGGGAAGGAGCTCATGCATATAATCTTCAATGCCTTTGGGCTCCTGATCAACTATAGTAGCCTTGACTAACCTAATTAATTCGGTGTTACTTTCTAAAATTTTCTAATGTAGCTTGATTAAATTCTTCAGAGTAAATATTATTTCTAGTTTGGTAGTAAAAAAATATACTCCAAAGGTTGAATAATTTGATGAGTAAAAATGGAAACTGGTAAAATAATCACTCATTCGTGGTAAGTTTTATTTTCAATAACAAAAGTTTCCAGCCTGGTGGGTAATACAACAAAATAAAATATTCTGTGTAAAATGGATATAAAGTAAAAACTTTTATTTAGAAATAAGTTACCTCAAGTCCCATATACAAAGCCATGTGTTATATATTACTAGAAGACTTAAGTATTTAATTTTCAATGCCTAGCAAGATCTCCTAAACTGTTTTTCTTATCTTGTTCTTTAAAATTCACTACTAAAAAAAAAGATCCCACTTGACTAAAAACATAAAACAGGGTTTTGTGTCCCTTCTAGGGTTAACAGGTGCTTTTTGTAAGATTTTAGGTAAGATTAACCTTCTGCTCACAATAGGAATGGTTATTGGTTTTATTTTTTCACTGTCTTTAACTCAGGTAAAAATCAATATAGAGCGAGACAAAGGGCTCTAGAGGGTCTGGCAATACCAGCTTTTGGTTTGGCTCCTGCACAATTCTACAGCATGCTGAGGCTGGGAAGGATTAGCCTGCTTGTGTTGAGTAAACCGATGATACTCAATAAACAGTTTCTGTTGTAAACCCCTTAGGACGTGCAAAGCCACACTAGTTGGCAATAGACCAGATAAGCGGCAGAACCAGCTGTAATCTCATTTAGACCTGAGCTGATCCTCCTGTCCTTTCATTCCACAGGATCAAAGCAAACCACTGAGGAGGCAGCTGTAATACAGCAGCCCAGCTTGCCGGATGAGGCAAACATTTCATAAATTCCACTCCTTCAAGCAAGTCTCCACTAATCTACCCAGAGCTGGGACAATCAATGAATCTCTGAATTCATTAGACTGGTCATTATAGGGTAACCACTGTCTCTTTGGAAGAAGCTGTACATCAACTTTACACAAAGGCTGCTCCTTTGACCACTCTGGGGGTTTTATGGTTTTGGTTTTGTTCCCCTGGAAATGCCTAAATGTGCCTCCATAATATAAAAATACAAATGGTTTAAAATTCCTTAGTTCATATGATGCTAAATTTCTCTATATAGTATAGCTGAATACCACTCAGATATGCTGAAGCCATAACAGCACCTCCTTTGCTTAAGGACACAGGACATGCCAAAACCTACTGACACTAACCCAAACTGATGTTCAGAAAAATCTTTAGGGAAAGTTTTTGCAGTCCATTAAAGATTATCACTGAATATTCTTTAATTATTACATTAAACAGAACACAGTTTTAATGTATTCATAATAACTGAAGTGTTAACTGTCTCAAATTATCCAAGTGTTTTGTTACCCTACTTTAGTATTGGATTTGACTAAGAATTTTTTCTTTAAAAAAAAAACGTAAGTAAATTTCAAGCTCTCAACCTTTAAGGAACACTCACAAATTTCAAACCCAAGAGAATAGTAACTGGATGTATAAAGAGACAGACATCAGACGTATCACAAATCACTCTAGAAACACTAAAGAGTACTCTACTCTGCTAGGATAAGAACAGCAGCATTTTACGAGAACCAAGTGCTGAACTCAATGCCTCAGAAAGCTGCAGAAGACCCAGTGAGGGAGCTGGAAAACCTGAGGGTTTGAGGAACACTTATGCTCTGAATACCACATCTTATTTTAACTGTCACTGAAAATATTTAAATATTCTTAAGCTCAAAATAAATAAGCCATGGTCTAAATTTGGCTAGCAGTAATTTAGCCTATTCCTTCTAGTGCAAACTACTCATTTACAAAAGACAGAAACCTTGGTCATTTTAGGGTTCAGATTCCCATGTTCTGCTTTATTGCTTCTCTACAGACTCAGAATATTTGTTCTGCTTCTGTAAGAAAATGGAATGAGGATTCTTAGTTCTGAAAACCATAGGCAAGAATGCATGGTACACATCACTGTAGACAACACTCCAAAGTTATTACGTATTTTCTGATCCTTCTAACACTAACAAGCCTTACATTTAGTTAGCCAACTTCTTTCCTCCATTCTTCAGATGTACAAGAGTACCATTTAACACGATCACGCAATAACAGTAGAAGTGAAAAATATCAAACCTTAACTCTTTTAATATTTGCAAAATCCAGACCCTTGTAGTAATAACACGATAGGAAACTGCAAAACTGTGTAATTATACTTTAATTGTATTGTGAGGCATGCATTAATCACAAAGTTTAAGTACTAAGCATAGAATTATAATAATTCTGTAAAACAAATTGAAGCTAGCTAAGTAGGTCAGAACCACTAACATGCAACAGGAGACCTCTGGGAATTTGTCAGTTAATGGCTATTTATGTGCAAATGAGTGCCCTCCAACCTTCCAAAATCCTGTGGAGCTGAAGGGTATTTCTGCTAACCAGGAGCACTGCTTAACTGCAGAAGCATAAATTAAACCATTTTATTGGAACCATTTTTAATTCTTCACTTTCCTTTTCCCCATCCCACTCTTTCTAGAAGTACAATTTACAGAACACACTTAACAAAAGATCGCTGAGCAGTTCTGAAAACTGATCTCCAACTCTAGTTTTGCAGGACAAAAAAAATTCAAGGGAATTTGTATCTATAATAATTTGTCTTAACAGCTCACTTACCTATCAAAGGTAATTAAAAAGAGAGCAAAAGTTTTTGTTAAGAAGAGCCTTCAGTTGATCTTTTTCAAGTGAGAATTAAGTATTTAAATGTTTTCTGAAGGGAATATGTAATGATTTAGGCTTGAACACCTTTCATGTCATGAAGCTTCCTGACTGATGGTGCTACTGAAAGAGACAGATTCTTCATCAGGCAGGGCACAGGAGAAGAAAGCTGGGTAGTGTGCTTTGCAAAGCTATGTGGGAGCTCTAACTCCCTAATTTGTTCACTTTATGTCCACCATAGTGAGCAGCTTTGTTCTGGTATGCCCTGCTTCTTTACCCCAGGCTGACAGACACTGGACAGACACCAAAGCAGCTGTGAACCTGCATACATGCTCTCTACAGCTGTTTTCACAGTGAACCTGCATACAGGCTCCCTCTACAGCTATTTTCACAGTGAACCTACATACAGGCTCCCTCTACAGCTGTTTACACGAAGCATTTCTTCAGTGACCCAAAGCCAACATGGGGCAGCAGAAAGAAGGAAAATTTTCAATCAATATCAAAAGCTAGTAATGTTGCATTAGCTAGAGTCTATTAGACAATTTGTACAGAAGAAGAGGAAGAGAAGGAAGAAGAGGAAGAAGAGGAGGAAGAGGAGGAAGAGGAGGAGAAGGAGGAGGAGGAGGAAATCTAGGTAGTGTCTTTTAGGTCTTAGATGGAACAAGTTTACTGGAAATTAGTTGTAAAAGATTTAATTTTGTGATAAATTATGTTCCATATTGTGCTAATACTTTCTTGGAGCTCTTCCTCTCCACCATTTACTCAAACTAGAAATAATCTAGTGCTAAATTAAATACCAAGCCAAGAGATATCTTTAAAAGTATAATATTTCTCAAAGCAATGCAATTTCAGCTCTTCAAAATAAAGGTAAAAAAGGAAATGTTTATGGAAATACTTCTCATCAAGATTACAGGCAAGGTAAGTTTGCAGCACACTCCAAAAAGATGAGGGAAAAAGGTTCCAATCATTTTTCCCTAATTAACTGTCCACTAACTACCCTAACGACTGTCTGTTATAAGCAAGTTAGAGCAGAGGATATGATTATCTCAAGTCAGCTCTGGATTACTGTGGTTTGGAAACAAATCACTGACAGCTGCAGTGGCACCAAGTGCTATACTGCCCAGTGGTTTTTACATATAAAAGAAAAGACAGAATTCTGGTCTAATATCATGTGTCAAATTTAAATGACACACATAAGAATTAAGATGCACTGCTGTCCCCAAAGCATGCTACAAGTGACTACTTTAGAAAAAAATACAAACTACAAAATTTTAAATTGTCATACAAATAAAACCATCAAAAAAAAAAAAAAAAAAAAGCCACTATCCTATTTCCAAAGGGAATTTTCAAAGTGATAATGACCCCAAGGGCTCATGTGAATATCTACCTTCTCTTTGGTTTGGAGCTACACAGCGGTTGCCTCAGTTTTTCCAGTCACTTGCTGGTTTTCAGTCACACCTCTATGCACTGCCCTAAGTCTTAATTAACCCTGCTAGGAAATAAATAGGACCACCAGATACACAACTTGGTGGGGTATCAAAGTTAAGAGGAATATTAGATTATCAGAGTATCTATACACACACAGAAACGTGTGTGTAACCTAAAACAAAGAAAGAAAAATATGGGAGCATACGAGTCAATGAAAATTGCGACCTCTTTACTTAGGATGAAGAGATTACTAGAACATAGGAACTTTTAGTTAAACATAAGTAAGAAGTATATTTAAGTACAAAGATTCAGACTTACAGCAAGTGTGATGGCACATCACTTTAATACAAACATTCAGAAGGCAGAGGAATGGAATGTTGTTAAGTTTGAGGCCAGCTTCAGTTTATACACCAAGTTCCAGTTCAAAAAACTATTGACACACTGTCTCAAAAAAATTAGTTATAGGGCTGGCAAGATGGCTCAGCAGGTAAGAGCACTAACTGCTCTTCCGAAGGTCCTGAGTTCAATTCCCAGCAGCCACATGATGGCCCACGGTCATCTGTACAGCTACAGTGTACTCATATACATAAAATAAATAAAATAAATCTTAAAAAAAATCTTTTTAAAATTTCTGTATTATCCAAAACACATCTTAAACATTATGTGATAGTAGGGAACTAGCCAGCATCTTGGAAACATCACTCTTTGTTTGTTTGTTTGTTTGTTTTTTCTTTTATTACCTAGGCTTAGTTATGACTTCAAAACTATCTTTTTTGCAGGTTAGAAATAATTAACACTTACAAATACATTTTTATTTGATTAGCCTTGATAACCACAGTGCCTTCCTGCCATGCCCCTTGTCTCTATATCTCTATATTCACATTTGTTTCCCATACAATGCAAGAAGATCCGGAATTGGATTAACAAAGAACATAGGATTCAGTGGTGTAGAAGTACCTAAGTCGGTTTCCAGAACCTTAAATGCCATAGTACTTTTATTTTCTCTCATTTAAGTTTGTAGTACATGCCCCCGACTCCCCACTGTATTTTTTAAATGATTCATTCTTAATTATATGCATCTTCCTGCCTCTGTGTGTGTGTGTCTATGCGCATGCATGTATGTCTGGCACGTGCATGTGGGTGCCCAGAGGCCAAAAGCCGGCCTTAGTTCCCTCAGCACTAGAGTTATAGGTGGCTGTGACCCACCTGGTCCTGGAATTCAAACTCAGGTACTCTGGAAGAAGAGCAAGTGCCCGTAACCACTGAGCATCTCTGCAACCCTACACAGTGTCTCTTCAATGAGCCAAGACATGGCTGTCAAGACATAGATCTTCCCACTACCTTTCACCAGTTAACCTAACTAGTTACAATTTGTAATTGTGTCTTCAAATCTCTTTTCCCCAAAGCAAAAGAAAATGAGAACTCACACTGCCTCAAGTCTCTGATACACAAGAGGCCTAAGCAAATAAGCTGGTTTCTAATGAACTATGACACCATCAATGTCTCTATCTGAAAACATCCTATAAAAGTAGCTGTTCCAAAATTCCTTAAGTAAATTCTGTAGATAGTGACTATCTCATAATAACTAACTACTGACTATCATAAAATGCTTGATGATACCTGGATCATTATTAGGTCTTCTTTAAGACTTTCCCATATCATTATCTCTTGTATATTTATTTTTATAGACGCAGCAAAAAATGGGAAAACAGTTACACACAAGTAGAAGACAAACTAAATCTGAGTTAAAATTAACTGTGGTGGCAGTATAAATCATATTGTAGTCATCAACTTTAAAAGAAAAACCTCTAACTAGTAGAGCATTCAATATAAAACTGGTTATCTGCTCCTCATCCTCCAGACAGAGGAGAAATATGAGACACAGCCTAAGGCTCCATGGTATAAAGTAGGCACAACAGATCACTGTATATCCTACCTCAATTTACTTTTTCATATAAATTTAACTTAGCCTTAAGCCAGTAGCCTCTTTCCTAAATAAATGTAGATACTGTATTAATAGCTACTTGAGCAGATGAAGAAAGTATTTAATATCAAAGACCATAGCTAATATGAACAGGCAGCAATTTTAATCTATTTCTTTCACTTTGATTCTTTATATTAAAAGTAGAAAAGCTGAAATACCAGTTTGAATAAAGAATTTTCTAACTTCAGTGATTTTCAAACTAATGTCATAAAAGTATGCATTTATGAAAATTTAAATCAGTATCCTCAACCATTACTCCTATGAGAATAAATACATCTTCCTCTCTAAGCAAGTTTACATGTTTAAATGATAAAAATTTCTGACACCTATTTTTCTAGATAATAAACTCAGAATATCATTCAAAATGTAAACTCTGATGAAAGAGTAGAGCAGGTTTAATTTTTACACAAAGCTAAGCTTCCCTTGTGAGAAAGCAGAGATGTGGCTACAAGTAACAAAGTTGCTCCTGGAACACACCACTGGACCTCTGGAAACACAGCATGTGGGCTTTACCACATAAATCCAAGCAACTACCCAACATTTTATATTACTGACCTTCAGCACATAGGAAATCACAGGTAGGGACTGAATTCATGATCCAACTATTTCAGAATTCAGAAGAGAACAATGAAAGAGACACAGATATTTAGAGGCATTAAATATCTGTTCTTTACTATTCTATTACTTCTACTCATCCAAAGTGATATATACTAGAGTCTTACAAAAATATATATAAGCAAAAATATAAAATAAAATCTTGTGCTAAATTACAATGTACTTTCCCATAGGAAATCAACAATCAACCGAATTAACCACTATATATGTGTACATAATTTTAATACTAAGATATTTATATGCATAAACCCTTCAAAGCTTAAAAAATTTTATTTATATGTGTCTTGCCTATGTCAATTTATATGCATTTATGTGCCACAGAGGCCAGAAGGTATTGGATTCCATTGAGCTGGAGTTATAGGTGTGGTTGTGAACCACCAGATGTGGACCAACCCAGGGTCCTCTGCAAGAGCAGTAGATGCTCTTAACTTAGGTCATCTTACAAGCTTCCCTTAAAATTTGTTTATATCAAGATAAATATTACTGAGCCATTACCAAAATAATTTTTCAGGAATATATACTTTTCAAAGCTGAGGCATGTAATAATAAGTTAGCTCTGCTCTCCTTGAAGACTCACCCCTTTTCAGTTTGGAGCACTAGTTGCCCCAGGTGGTGCCTAGCTCCTGTCCTTCATTATTTGTGAAAGAACTTCAATCCTCCAATTACAGACTAGTGTTGCTTGGTCCTGTTTAATCTGTTACTTCTCAGATATGCACCACCCTCTAGTAATAAGCATCAACAGAATTAAGTTAAAAGAAGCAAGTGGTGGCCCTTCTGGTTCAATAATTTACATAATTTTTAAGTGCACGAGGCAATATTGTGTTGTTTCGGATTATATTTTTTTCACAATAAAATATTAAAGTATGCTGTGATCAAAAGACCAAGAAAGTGCAGCATATAAAGGGAGAGGGGCATTACAGTGACAGAGAACAGAAAAAAAAATAGGTGTCAGAGAAACTGGAAAAGAACACTCATAACAAAGTATAATCATGACACTGCAATAATTCCCTATGTGGAAGGAGCTAATTCTTTTTATTAAAGGAATCTGTAAAAGAGATCAAGAACAATTTAAAAAACCTTTTGAATTTGGATCTGTAAGTTTCTAGAGCCTTTGGAATGTGTGCCAGCTATGTGCTACAGCAGGACTGTCTTACTCACACAGAAAAACATCCATCATCTGGTACAGGGCAATCTCAGAGAAAATTCTGTAATGGATGTAGAAGTCTGAAGAAAATATCTTCAGCATCCGTCAATTATTCTATCAATCAGAATGCCGTTCATTTATTTACATGTCTGCTTCCCTAGGTGGCACGGCACTGAGAGCGCAGGCTGCTTTTATCTCTCTTCTCTCAACAGGGCACAAAGTTCCCTAACAGCTACCCGATCATACCTGATCAAAATGAGTTGACTGAAAAGCTGTAACTTCTGGTTCAAGCATAACAATACAATCAAAAGCAAGATTATCTGTCACGTACTAGGAAACATAAGTGATCTGAGTAATAAGATAGTATGCTTACTTAAAATACGAAAAGTATTTTTTTCAAAGAGTATCACTGAAATAATTCAGAACGAAACTCAGAAATTTTAAAGTGAGAGACTTTAAAATATAGTTGGGATGTTAACATGCTTTCCCTTTACTTCTCCAAACGAGAGGATGAACAGTAATGACAACAATGCATGCATTAGTCATATACTATCTCTCCAATTCTTTTTTGTTTAAGATTTATTTATTATTATATTGTACTTATATAACTGTAACTATCTTCAGGCACACCAGAAGAGGGCGTGAGATCTCATTAGGAATGGTTGTGAGCCACCATGTGGTTGTTGGGATTTGAACTCAGGACCTTCAGAAGAGCAGTTCAGTGCTCTTAACCATTGAGCCACCTCTCCAGTCCCTCTCCAATTCTTCAAAGCAGCTCTTTAGTATTTAATTTTGTACATTTTACAAATCACATACACACACACACACACACAAAACGAGGCTTAGAGAAGTTGTATGATTTGCTAAAGATTATGAAAGGTAGGAAAAAAAAACCTCCTCAAATCTGTATTTGTGGCCTTTAAAAGTAAATAGAATTTTTCATTGTAAGTAAAAGACCTTTAATGTGATTCAGGCCTTAATTGACCTGAGTAGAAATTTGTCCCCCTGGTTTTAAAGACATTGGATATTTCAAAAACCCAGAAAAATAAACTATTGTTAATATCCTGCTAATAAGCAACCTAAAATTTCAAGCAAATGGAATCTTAAAAAAATAAAATGAGCACAAAAATGAAGGTAATTTAATATACAGCTCTAAAATGTATGTATGTAAGATGTTTTTAATATCCTTGTCAGCTTACAAAAAAAAAAAAAAAAAAAAAAAAAAAAAAAGATTGGAGCCAGGAATAGTCATGCATGCCTTTAATCCCAGCACTTGGGAAGCAAAGACTAGCAGAATTCTAAGAGTATGAGGCCAGCCTAATCTACATTTGCTAGTTCTAAGACAGCCAGAGCAACAGAAAACCTGGTCTCAAAAACAAACAAACAAACAAACCAAGTTTCTAAATTTTCATAGTATAATTTTTAAGCTTGGTTTTCACCTAAAAGAGTTAGTAGGAAATTTTTATTTAAAAATTGTGGCTCAAAGCAGCAATAAGAGCAGTTAAGAAGCTGGGTGGCTCCTCTTGCAGAGAACCCAAGTTCAATTCCTGGTATCCAAGTTGGCTAGATTACAAGTACCACCTGTAACTTCAGCTGTAGGGCACATAATACCATCTTTTGGCCTCTGTGGGCACATGCACACATATGGTATGCATACATGTGGTACACACAAACACATTTTTAAAAGATGATAATCTCCAAGATATTGCTAGTGGTTCTCTCTGGAGGATATATAACTTACATTTTCTACCATTAATATATACACTTCTGTATTATTTAGTCTTTTCAAGATACAAGAAGTTTGATAATAGAAAATGTAAGACAATCATTAAAATCTCTCTAAGAGCTTTCAAATGCTTCAAGTTCTATTACTTATTCTTCTATACTCAGATAATTTAGCTCTCACTGTTCACCAAAGATGCTTCTCCTTGTGGCAGAGACCATTACAGAAAACCATAATTGGTCAAAAGCAGAAATACTGATAATGGAGTGCTCAATCCCTATAGATGCATCTACACTACTTCTGCACCTAAGACTCAGGGAACATCACTGAAGATTAATTAGAAAAACTGTTGAAAGACATAGGATTAAAAAGTCTACTGTGAGACTGTATCTTATAGAAATGACTGGGAAGCTTCACTCATAATACCATACTACTGGAACAATATGGCTGCCTAAACTAGCCATAAACAATGGCAACAGCAATAGACATGCTAATGTGGAACTAGATAGGCTCCTGGGGCTCCAAGCCTAGAAAAAGAATTACAGGCAACCAATGACTGCTGAGAAAGAACTTAATCTTCCCCAAGGATGAGCCTCTTAATTGGTTCTACCATACTAAGTGGTCAGAGCAAAAGGGCGTGCACACAAGCACTGCTAAGCAGACTCAGCAGGTGTTACCTGTATATTTATGTGCTTTTATATACATGTAACAATAATAAAGAAAAAGAAGCCATGAATTTAAAAGGAGTGAGGATACATAGAATGTGTTGGAAGGAAAGGAAATAAAAGGTTTGGAGGATGACAGGAAAGGGGGGAAATGATCTAACTATACTTTAATTAAAATTTTAAAACTTGAAGCTACAAAAAATTGAAGTTATGTTAAAAACTATTTTATGTGCCAGCTATAGAAAGAAAAAAAATCAGTAAGATAGTTGGGCACATTAATAACAGGTAAAGAAACAAAAATTAACTCTTGGAAATACTAATTTACTGAATCTTTTAGTCACTTCACCACATATTTGAAAGCCTGCCACCTCTAGTATTGCAGTTTTCTTATAAACAAACTAGAAGAGTAACTTAAGTGTTTACTCTATGCTTTTCTACATAGTAATAAAAATGTAGGATGTATATAGTTATATAAGCATATGCATAAACCTTGAGTTTAATTAAACTATGGCTCCCAATAATACTTTAGAGTTACACATAAGGTTCTATATTTCAAAATATGTTACAAAGAAAAAAAATCTTCCCAAACAAAGTCAGTGAATGTCAAAGCCTTATTTGTAATGCTTTATGAATGACACCATGGACTGATATAGTAACTACCCAGTAGAAAGAGCATGCCTAGACACAAAATTCTTTCCACACGTCTTTGCATCTAATCACTGAAAAATCAAACAAAGCATTAACTTTTCACAAATAGCAAAGGGCACCTCTCTTTCATCCTCAAACCTCCCATGTCCTCTCCCTATGCTTTCTCATATGCTTTCCCAAGCCTTTCAAGTTCATTGCCTCATTTTTCTGTACTATTGCTATGTGCATATTTAAACATACACACACACACACACACACACACACACACACACACACACACACACACAAATAACACCAGCTTTGTCTGTTTAGTGGTGCTTGTATGTACATGATTTCAGATATATATATATATACACAGAGAGAGAGAGAGAGAGAGAAAGAGAGAGAGAAAGAGAGAATAGACAATTATGACACCAAAAATGCCATTGATATTAGATGCTGTCAATAGTCATGTATATTTAAAAGCCACTAATTTGGTTATATTTAATCTAGTTGGGTTACAATGCAAATGAACTAGACAAGTATGATAGCCTCTAACAAAACAGCAAGAGGAACTCCTATGTGACACATAGCTTTTCCAGTTAGCCTACATTTCCTGGATCAATACCAGAAACTTGAGTCTGATACTGAGGTTTCTTTAAGTCACACATGAAGAAGTAAAATTAAAGAAAGCCATCTTGTGTGACATTTTGATGCTTTTGCTTTTTAAAACATCTGGCATACAGAAGCATTCGTCTTCTGTACCATTCCTTCCTAAGAGACAAATTTATACAACATACTCTACATAATCAGATGATTTTTTTTACTTTGAATCCTTATCAGGTATATTTCAAACTGTGTTAATGTGTGGTTGGTAGTCTATAAGATTCTAAGGGTTACTTGTTAGTAAAGTGCTGTTATTGATAAAAATACATAATTGAGTAATCAATCCACTCACCCCAGGTCTCCTGAAAGAACAATATTTTAGGATGAATGTAAGAAGGATTACTGCCCTGTATTTGGAATACTTTCTTTTATAAACCTTTGTTTCACTAGAATACTGTAGAACAACCAATTTCCCCAGATTGATGCTTTTACTGTATCAAGTAGACTTTAAGTCTACTCTCCACTCCGTTTTTTATATTCTTCTACTAGCAGCTTTTTACCACCAAAAAAGCACACGAGATTTCTGAAAACCCGGAGAGGAAGCTTTCTTTTCATTACACTTTCCTGGTTTCTAGGAAAAGTGCCAGTAGGAGGCAGCAATGCCTGCCTGTGGCAACAGCAGTGGCTCTGCTCTGCACAGTAGTTAGCTGCTCGCTTCATTCTTCTGTCATTATATAAGCAAGATGACACTGTTCTCTAATCCAGCCAAAGCTGATAAGTACCATCAACCTGTCACTTCCTACATTTCAAATTCTAACATCACAGCATCAAAGAGTTTTTACATTTCGATTTCTTTTGCTGGCAGCAGCCGGTAGCCTCTCATTCTCCCACGGTGTTCTAATGCTGCATTTGCACACCGGGGTTACTCCCAGACTGAATAGCAGGTCATCCCCTGCTCACTGAGCTCATCTGTGGCCCATGTGCTAGGCAATTTAGATCCAATCAGCCCTTATTTAGCTCAAGAGTAATGAGCAGCATAGTGACACAGACTTAAGCCTGACCCTCAGGACACTGCTCATCAAGCAGTAAAACTGTGACAAAATCATTCATCTTCCACCCGCTGGCAAGAAATAATACTCGCACTCACTGTATTACTTTTCAAGATAAAAAAAAAAAAAAGTCCTGAATTTTCATGATGTGAGACATTAATTTGCAGAAAGCTGAATTCCCTTAAACCCCCCTGTTGCTATGAGCTCACCAGGGGGAAATAGGCCTTAGGAGACAGAAATGGAATAAAGAAAATTGCTCCAGCTTTCTTTTCATTTTAAATAAGCCTTAAATCTGACAAGAGACATCCTAAAGAGAGAAAAATATGTATCTTGTAAGGTAAAGAAGAAACAATTGAAATTAAGAGTTTCAAATGCTAGTTTCACTCCCTACTTGTTCTCAATTTTGTGAAAATGTTAATAAATAAAATTTAAGAGAACAACTACTCATTATTCTTTACTAGGAAGATGGACAAAGATAAGGATATTCCTTATAAACAATATGGTGGCAAAGGTAAACCTATATGTCAGAACAAAATGTGCTCGGATGTTCTCTGTAAAATACACATTAAAGACAACAGCTTTAGAGTGATAAAACAACACAGTGAGCCCAGCCAGGTATATCTCAAGCTACAACTAATTTAGGGTTTGTTTTTTCCTGTAATTTATAGTGCCTTCTGAGTTGCTATTAATCCAAAAACAATTATGGGAATAATGAAGAGACTGGCTTCCTTCCCACTCTGATATCATACCAATCCATCAGTAAGAACAATGTATCTGTGGGCCTTAAATTTTACTGACTTCCAGGAAGTCCTTCCCTTGTAGAACCATGTCACAGTGCCCATGTATGTCACTGAGTTCCTCTGGGTTTAGTCCATGTAGTTGTCACAACTGTGGTGGATTTTATCTCTCCACAGGTGAAGGAGAATATTGTGACAGCATGACTGTTAATAATTAGCATGACACAGTGCTGTGTAAGCAAATTACTGAGCTTCATCTAATGTTTCCAGGATCTGAGAGTCTAAAGTTTAGAGTGAACCTTGAGTTCAGATACAACAATTTTTTCACCTCACCAGTACATTCTAATTTATTATCATTAACTAATGCAACAAACTCCAGGGTACAGAAAGAAGTCCCAGCATTCTCCTCCATGCACAACTGAGCAGAAACCAAGTGGTTTCTTGGCAAGGCACACTTCTCTCTCTGCCTTGTCCCCATAATGCTCTCAATCTCGCATCACTGTTCTTTCAATACCCTTGCTTTCCTCTTCTCTTTTCCTTTGCTACCATGAAAAGTAGATTTTCTACATTTCACCCCACTTCCCCCATTATAATTTTGATAACTTTAAACTTTTGACAGTAATTACACAGCAAAAAACAACAAAACCAAAAACCTCATAAAGGTTAATTTCTCAATTTCCTGAATAGATAATCTTGAAATATAAACCTAAAGTCCCATTTACAAACTTTACAAAATTTTAATGAATTAGGAACTGGACTTAAATATGAAATGTAACAGTATAACTGGATTTACTTTTCAAAGACAAAGAAGCTCAAGAGCCCTCTTACTCAACCTGTTATCCTATTCAAGTATTAGAACAGTCTGATAATATTTATTGAGTTCAAAACCAAAATAAAAATGGCCACAAACAACTCAGCTACATACAACAAACATGGTAAGCTTTACTTTTCAGTATCACCAAAACTTTCATTTAATTAGAAACAATGTGTTTCTAGATCTTCTGGAGGTCTTTTTTACTCAAAGATGCTTAGGAGGCAATAAACAGAGATCAATTTGAGATTTCTGCCTTAAATTCACATGATAACTCCATAAGCACTACTCTCTTCTTTCCTGTATATACTGACAAGATCTGCTGTATAAAGTGAAAACACAGAAATACAAACCATTACCTATTAAAATGGTGATTAAAATATCAGAATATAAAATGGTTATGACTTAAATAAATACCTGTTTCTTTTTCTATCAGCCTATCATTAATGTAATATACATATGGACAAATACTAAATAGATTTCATTTGATCAGATCACATGTGTCTGCTTTACTAGATACAAAGTATTACATGAATTGTTAAATAAAAACTTTTATGCATTAACATGCATCCTCTGTGGAACAAAACTTACACCATAAAGTTGAAAGCAATAAATGACATTAGAGCAATTCAAATGAAATACATTATTCAAAAGTAAAGATACTTGCATAAGCATACATTTCAGAGATGCTTAAAGGTAATATTGTTCACACAATAATAAAAAAGTTAAAGAAAATCACCATATACCAAATGCATTAAGAGATTATTACAATCATTGTTTTAGGTAGGCATTAAGTCAGTAGTGTCCAACTGTTTTTCTGCCTTTTTTAATAAGATTTTATATTTATGAGTGTTATGTCTACATGTGCCTGGTACCCAAAGAGGTTAGAAGATGTAAGATCCTCTGGAAATGAGTTATGTATGGTTGTGAGCCATGTGTGTGCTGGAAACCCATGCTGAGTCCTCTGTAAGAGCAACAACTATTCTTAGCCACCCAATCCCAATACAAACAATTTCTCTGTGCCATCTCTCCAGCCCGATTTTTCTGCCCTTTGCTGCAGTAAACACTGTCCAGAAGTACTTTCCTAAGACTGTACTGTTAACAAGAGTAGGGAAGGTTTATGAACCTTTAAGCCCTTACTTCTATACTATGTACTCCCTGCAGTAACTATCAAGCATGCTAGAATTTTCCCAAGAAGCAGAAACAAAAGGCACACCTGTTGGATTACTGGACCAACTCCTTCAGCACTTACATGAGGCTTTCTGACTCCATCTACAGCTTTCATGTACTAATTTGGAAAATCATCTTCCTATTACCCTCAAATCCCTCTAAATGACTTACTTCACTCCTTTCTCTGCTACCCTGCCTGAAGGCCCCTCATGAGAGGCACTGATTACTTCTGACTTCTGGTTTTAACAATTACATTATTGAATTTAATCCTTTGAAAATCATGCTTTTCACACATTGTCAGCTAGTTGAGTGCACAGGTTCATTCTATCACCCTGGCCATGTTTTAGTCTAAATACTGAGTTTTGACAGAAAAATACAAGCAATAATAGTTTCAATTAATTAAATAAAGGGTGATTCACAAAAAGACATAATTGATGTTAGGAAAGTCAGATTCTGGATGGCTTTGAAGATGACAGAGATTCATAATTACTTTTCTATGCCCAAGAGAATATCACTAAGGTTAAAATCATATAAACACTCTTTCTTCAAGAAGGTAAAGGTGCCAGCTACCACAGCAACAAAAAATAGGTCTTTGTCAAAAACATAAGCTTTTATACTGTAGAAGACAACGGGAAAATTAATCCACAGGGGAAAATATTTGTAGAGCATATATATTTGATGGGTTCCATAATTCAATAACAAAACAGTTTAAAATGGGCAAAATGCATGAACAGATTTATCTAAAGCCATAATGGTCAATAATCACATGAAAATATGCCCAGTATCATTAGTCACGAGAGAAGTACAGACAGCATCATAATGAGGCAGCATGTCACACCCAACAAGATCACAACAGAACCGTCATGTAGCAGCCACACTAGTGAGGCCGCGATCTCTTGGTGATAGGATACATCTTGTTTATATGGAAGGACAAAACACGAAATGATCTTGTCTCTTCAAAACAGTTCAGCAAAAGTTAAGGAGCATGATTCAATAATTCCACTCCTACACATATATCCAAAAGAAATAATATACTTAAACCTTCGCTTCTAAACCCTTGCTGGTTAAAGATATGGGTATATAATTGTTTTTCTTACATGATCTTAAAAAAAAAAAAAATCACTTTATTCTGATGCAGAAAAATGTATTACCTATATAGCAAACCTTATTGACAATTCAATAAATGACCCAGACATTAATACCTATATATATGAAAAAGTGCATAACTGCAGCAAAATTCCAAAAAAGCAAATATTGCTAATCTAATAGAATGTAGTTTATATTACTACATGGAATTTACAAAATATGTACAATAAATGTAGTATAGAATTCTAGCCCTATAAGATCAAAATACTATATATGCAAATACTTAATGGCATAAAAATATATTTATGTAGCTTACATTTTATAGATTCCCTAAATACTAAGATTTATATTCCATTCCTTAGATCCCTTAGTTGGTGACTGTACCACCTCTGAAGGAACCAAAGCTACATGGGAGATGGCTGAGTTGAGTAAGCAACATATCTTGATTACATTTCTCAAACACAGTCTGGAAATATACTCTCTGTGGAATACTCTTTTGTGCTCTCCCCCAAATTATTATAACACTGTCCTCAAATTTACATAGTAGTATACATGATGAAACAACAGAGGCATTTGGGGCAAACCAGAAATGATTCAGTTTATTTTAAAAGTTCTACCTAATAAGGTTTACCTGCATGAAACTACTTTTCAGTAATTACAGCTACAGTCCATCCTCATTAATAAATACACACTAATGACAGGAAGAAGCTGCATGCTGTCCAGAGTGTTCATCCTACTTTTTCTGAAACGGCACGCATAGGATAAGGCATAGCAGACCCTCAAGAGAGTACCTCCTCTTGTATTACCTACTTTCCTAATCAGGCACCCTCAGTTTTCTCCCCAAAGGAAAGAAAACTTGCTTAGAATAAATGGTATCACACTAGTAAAACGAAGTATTAAGTATAGAAAACATTTGGCTGAAATAAAAAGTATGTATCTGAACTCATGTATGCATGTGTACACGTATTTAGTCACACTCCTCCTCCTCGATCAAGACAGTTAAATAACCTCATGGGAGAGAGGGGAAAGAGGCCAGGGAAGAGAGGCTTAATCTTCTAAGAAGTTGTATATAAGCCATATTACAAAAAATGTAATCACTCCCTTTAAGCTATATACTTTTAGACTCAACATTTAGTGTTTTAGGCAAGTACTTCAATACCCTTAGACTTCTTTGATACCAGGCTCTTGTTTAATATAAAATAGTATGTCAGTTGATCAATATCCATTTGGCTTAAATTCATAAGCCCACAATTTCCCTTAAGTGTTACAACAAACAACTACAAAGCCTAAAAATTTATTGTTTCTTTTTTAACTCAAAATGATATTTGCAGGTGCCAAAAGGCATTTTGAAACCATTCACCTTTACATCAGTAAAAATGAAAAAAGGGGATGAGGAGGAGGAAGAATCCCATGAGGCCTCATGTGTCAAGTTTTTGCCCAGAGCTAATTTTCATAGCTATGTTATAAAACCTGAAAATAGAGGTTTATAATGGAAATGCTGACAGACCCTTAGCTATAGCAGGCCGAATGGATATAATTAAAGAAAAGCTTTCAGCGACACCTAACCACAAATGAAAGACTGCCATTTTTATATTAACCTCAAATAACAGCAAGTGAAAACTAGAAATGTGATTCCATAAAGAAAATGTAAAATGCTAAAGATGACCGATAAACCTACTTGACATTTAGAGCTTAAACAGGTATTTAGTTAACATAACCAAGTCAGTGTTTCCACAGTGCTACCTAATCAGCAATAAAGAATGCTCTGGTGAACCATCGGCTTCAGTTAGCATAAAGTGGCATATGAAGTTATTATTTCTTAACAGCCTAGAGGAAGCTGCTCCTCCTGCTAATCAGTAATCTTAAGTCTTTATTTTTATCATACAATTATTAAACAGTTACTTATCCAACATCCACACTGCACACTCTCACACACACACACACTCACATTGCACATACACACAACTGCACATACATTTATGCAAGGGCTGGTACCTTATTCCCACCTGAATTTGAAAACAGAGAAGATTGTTAAGGTAAAGTATTTCATCCTTCTCCTTGGCCAGGGATGCAGCCAAGAATAAATATCATCAATCTATGTAATCCATCTTCCCGACCTAAGTCAAAAGTCAAGGAATTTACCTTTGTTCTCAACTCTAAAGCAGAGAGAGCAGGTGCCTATGCTTTAATTTTTAGAACCTATCCAAAACGTTTTGAGCTTTTCTGTAATTTTAGTAAACAGTGTAATTCAAGTAAGCTACAAGATGATCTTCAACAACAACAACAACAACAACAAAATAGATTTTGGATTAAGAAATCAGGAACAAACCACTATGCTCTGATAACCAGAGGACTTAGAAAAAAAAAGTCTTACCCTTTCTTTTTAAAGTAAACAATGCTGTATGATTTCTGGGAACTTTCACTAAAATATTCCAAAGGAAATGCTTGTCTATGCTGACAATGTTTATCTTGAAAATGCTAAAATAGATATCCAAGTTACAGTCTTTTACATATGCTGTGATTAATTTTAATGTAGATGAGACCAAATTACTCTCCAAGAATGAGAAGTTTACAAGTTAGCAAATGTAAAGGGTAGCAGCATTAAGAGGTCTGTACACAGCTGTCTCACTCTCTTCGCACTGACCTCAGGATCCCCTCAAAGAACTGCTTTTGACATCAATTTTGTAAGATGTTAAGTTCTTTATGGCATTTGTTCTCAGTCACAGTTGTGACTCAGTGGTTAAGAATGCTTCCCAGAGGATCCAAGATTGGTCCCCAGCATCCACATCTGCGAGCTCACAATTGCTTGTTAACTCCAGCTCAGGGGATCTGATGCCCTCTTAGGCCTCCGGGCTCTCTCTGGCCTCTGCTGACACCTGCATTCATATGCACATGCACGTAAGTTTTTTAAAAAGAAATTTTACAAAAGAGTAAAAAATATACATATATCTACAAAATCAAATGTTACCAATATAAGCATTTGTCTCTTTTTCATAGGCTGGTCTAAAAAGATGAACAGCATGCACATGCACAGACACAGACACATACTCTTTTCCAAGACCAGCAAAGCTAAACTTACGCTAGAACCAGCTAAGAAAATGGACTAACACAGATGAAAACTTGCTTCACCTTACATGTAGTCCACATTGTTGGGTGACTTTTTCCCTGCAGTTCTTACAATCATCTATCTCTGAATTCCTAAACAGCGTGGTCCCCATCAATAATGAGTGTGGACTCATAAGGTATTTTTAAGCAGTATTTTTATAATCTTTAGATTGGCTTTAATGCTAAGATAATTTACTAATTTAACTTTAAAGAACAAAATTTTGTTTCAATCACAAAAATGACATTGAGGTGGATGAGTCACCAATAAATCAGACAAATATTTTGATAAATATAATTTACTTATCTCAAGCTGCTGCCCCCTGTGGCTGAATTAGAAAAAAGCTGGAAGAAGCTGAGGAGGAGGGTGACCCTGTAGGAGGACCAGCAGTCTCAATTAACCTGGATCCCTGAGATTTCTCAGACACTGGACTACCAGCCAGGCATCATATACCAGCTAATACGAGGCCCACAACACATATACAGCAGAGGACTGCCGAGTCTGGGTTCAATCAGAGAAGATGCACCTAACCCTCAAGAGACTGGAGGCCCCAGGGAGTTTAGAGGT
>NW_022196896.1:13225871-13264523 GCF_008632895.1 Mastomys coucha
AAAAAAAAAAAAAAAAAGAATAAATAAAATTTTAAAAAAAATTGTCATCTCCACATTTCCCCATTCATTTTACTGATTTATAAACTGAAAAATTACTAAAATAAGATGACCAAATGCCTCCAATAAACAACTATTCTTTATTCAGTAGCAAAACAGAAAAGACTCATTCAGGTGTACCCAAACAATAATAATAGCACACTTTTATACAATGCACAGATTTTACTCATGAAAGTACTTGCCATTGCTAAGCAATACAGAAGTGATGCCATTAGTTTGGCCATATGAGTAGGGAGTACAGCATAAAAAGGCAGCTAGTACAGTGCAAGAACCAGTCTTGATTCTGAAATTTAATGGGACAAAACATCTATAATTGCATTTTCATCTATAAATAAAAATGGAAGAATTAATAAAGACAATATTTGTAAACTGTAAATCTTTAAAAAATATAGAAATAAATCTTCTATTCCTCATTATTAGTTTGCTTTTTTAAGGCTACTTTATTTTTATTTTCTGTATAAAAGTTTTGCCTGCATACAGGCTGCACAGCATTTGTGTGCCTCGGGTCCACGTCAATCAGAAGAGAAGATCTAATCACCTGGACCGGTAGTTACAGGTGGTTGGGATGCTGTCATGCGGGTACTAAGAATGAATCCAGATCCTCTCCAAGAACAAGTCCTCTTAACTAAGACAGCTCTCCAGTACATTTACTGTACTTTTTTTACAGAATTATCAAAACAAGTTTCATAAGGAGACTCAAACAAATATAAGTGGATACATAGAAATAGAGAAAAATAAAAAATCACTTAAAATAGTTTTACTCCCTAAAAATTTTATCCAAGCTTCAAAGTAAGCTGTTTCTCTTCAGTGAAGTTTCCACTAAACTCAGTGCTTTATTTCTAGCTTAGAATTCATTTCCTAAGTTATTTATCACTGATCTAAAAATGAAAATGAAGAAAGCTCAATAGTACCCATCCATATCTAAAACATACAGCAACTCATTCTTAGAAATTAATATGCAGATATACTTCAAATAAGTAAACAAATGCATGCATATATAAAAATGTTAAATAAAATGTGGTCTGATAAGTCAGTCATCAATGGGAGGAGAGGCCCTTGGTCCTGTTAAGGTTTTATGCTCCAGTGTAGGGGAATGCCAGGGACAGGAAGCCAGAGAGAGTGGGTTGTTGAGCGAGGGGCGGGGGGAGAATAGGGTTATTTTGTTCTGTTTTGTTTTGTTTTTTTGTTTTATTCCTTTTTGCATGGGGAAACTGGGAAAGAAGATAGCATATGACATGGAAATAAAGAAAATATCTAATAAATAAATAAATAAAATAAATAAATAAAAAATACTGCATGGTAATAATATAAATTTCATTATTAGGAACAGGGCAAATAAAGCTTGATACATCTGTGTAATGAAACACTAAGTAATCTTTAAAAGTAAGAAGGTATGAATTCACATATCAACATAAAAAGTTGCCCAGAAAATAGTAAGCAAAGGAAAAAGGAGGTTTCTAAAGACAGTTGAAAAACACTTTAGATGTAGAACTAGCAGAGAACATCTGAACAGTGCTCAGGAGTCAGAACTAAAGCAGTGCTCCTCTGCCTCGGGATGGCTGAGCTCTGCTGTGGGAGCGACCAGGTGAACTGTTGTAGCATGGTCTAACCTACCAAATGCAAGTGGCATCTTCCTAGTTGTAACAACTAAAATTATCTCCTGAAGAACATACTCATTCCTAGTTGAGAACCACTTACCTAGAGCATGAAGATGAGACTCAACACATTTTCCCAACTATATTCACAACACAAAAGTAATATTAACAATAAAAAAGAAAACTACTAGAGTACAGGTTATAGATCTTTGCTAAAAAGTATGTAAAGCCAGGCCACCCTGCCATCCCAGTACTTGGAACATAGGAGTTAGAAGTATAAAATCATGAATTCTAGGCCAGCCTCAAGAATATTATGAGTTTGAGGTCAGGCCAGACAAGACTCCATCTTAACCACCTGAAATCAACCCATCCCCCATAAATCTATTCAAAATAAAATTACTTCAGTTTAACAGGTACTTGGCCATCTTCAACAGAAGAGCAGAAAAAGAAAACTGATTATGCTACTTTCTATGACTAACTCTTCTCAAGATGCAAACTCTTCCTTGCCTTGTGATGTTAGTTCCTAATTACCACAACAGTTCAGAAGAGTGCACCCACTTTCTTGTCTTTACATTAAACAAACATATTTAGACAAACCAAAACTAAAATGAGAAAGAAATTTCTAGCTAAGCTAGAAAGCACAGGGAAATGCTACTCACTATTTATTTAAAATAAATAAAATGAAACTAGTCTTTGTTAGATAATACAAAATCTGATGATATAGTCTGTGACCCCAAAAACATTTTTATTCAAAGATCCATAATTAAAGGATTTTTTCTTATGAAATTGGTTATTAATTTACTCATCTGTCTATTCACACACCAAAACACTTGAGAATTTTTTAACATTCTTGCTTAAATAGTCTTGGAGAAGCAAATGAAAAACTGATGAAAACTTCTAGGTATGTATGTGCACATATGCACATACATATGAAAACTAGTGAGGATTAAAAACATAAGTCAGGAGAAAGAAAATTAAGGAATATACAGATATTGCATAAATTTTGAAATTCTGTAAATTAAGCCTTTTAATGTAATAAATATTATGAAGGCAGTTTCTACATTATCTACAGACACAATCTCCAATAAGATTATATATATTATGTTTATTTGTGTGGGGATATCTACACACGAGTGCAGGTACCTGAGATGCCCAGAAGAGGGTATGAGAGCTTTTGGAGCTGGGCTTTAGGTGTCTCTAGCCTTCTATTCAGCCCATAAAACCCTATTTCTACATACAAGTGATAGGCAACTTTTTACCAACAGTGACTACAGAGAAATAAATTTAACTTACTGAGAATACATACTTGAAAAGCAAAACTTACAAGATAATCTAAATGCAAACTATAAGTACAGTTTTTATCCATCATTAATTTGGGATCTGTAAATTAACATATCTGTACAATTTGAGCAGACCTAAAAAGATATCTTGTATAAGTGATTTCTGTTTATATAATACATTAATTTCAGAATATACAGAGTCAGAAGGAAACATCTGAGGCAGTGCAGATTACAAATAATCTTTCAGCTACAACTTAAAGACATTTTTAAAAAAAATTGTACAGTGTGGGAGGTGGAGAGATGGCTAGCAGCTAAAAGCCTTTACTGTGCAAACCTGAATTTGATTCCTGAGATTCTACAGCGGAAGGATGGAAAGTTGTGCTGTGATCTCCTATATTTGCCATAAGATGTGTATACCCACCCACATTCATGCATTACACACACACACACATACACACACGTACACGAGATAATAAAAAATATCAAATTAAAATAAAATAGTTCATAATAGCCCATACTTCCTTATGGGAACAATATTCTATAGACTTCTAAAAAAGCCGTATCAAATTTGAACTCATGGTCTTCCTCAGACTAAGTTGCCTCTTTTGGTAATTAACACTTTACAGAGAGTTAACACAGAAAGAAGGTCTAAGTGCAGGGCTCCAGAATCGCACCAGGCTGCTCTCAGTTCACTTTTGTTATCTGTGTCTGCATAAAAACTTTCTAGTGTTTGAAAAACTAATGGTTTATGCCAGTGTAGCAGTAAAACAAACTCTTCTACATTTGGACTACATAAGTCAAAAGTGAAGCTTATCACCACTTTGTGAGAAAACATACCTGATTCTGGCCAGAACAGCTTGTAGAAAGCTCAGCACTGTCCTAAGTTCAGATTCTCGACAGGCTCGCAGTAACATGCTAAATCCATCATTGAGAAGATGCTCATGAGAAGGATGCAAGCAACAGCTGGTCTCAAATACTTCTTGAACACCATCAATATAGATGCAAAGCAGTGTCCATAGAGTATGTCTCTGTACCATTTCTTCATTCTTAGATACCAAGAATTCCTTTGCTTTCTCTTGAAACTCACATGACAGTTTTTCAGCCCAAACACCAATGTCCAAGTTTTTCTGGGCATACATCAAGAGAAATGCCATCTGACCCTTCCAAACAAGGGCTCCATGCGCTGACATGGAGGCAGGCCTGAGGAAACGAAGGAGGTCTAAAACATGACTTGCTACATCTTCTATCTCTGCAACAGCTGCTAAAAGTAGAAAAAGGATGAAAAAGTTCTGTAGGCCAACTTCAGTTAGTTCTTCCATCCTTTTTTGATGAAACTTAGAATATATTCTACAAAACATGAAAATTAATAAGATTATTTCATTAACTAAAATCTATCATTTAAAGATATTTTCCTCCAATATTTGTGACACAGTGTTATTATAAAGTTTCAGCTAAATTTGTGTGTGTGTGTGTGTGTGTGTGTGTGTGTGTGTGTGGTGCATGCATGTGTACCTGCATGTGAGCACTTGTGTAGAAAGTCATTCTGTACACATACATATACAGGCCTAAGGTTAGCATCAGGATCTTCCTCAGTTGCATCCCACTTTGAGACAGTACTTCTCACTGAACATCGAGTTTATCTTTTCAGCTAGTCTAGTTAACCAGCTTGCTCCAAGGATCCACTTCATGTACCTCTAGGGCTAAGACTGTGTCAGTCTCTGCATCTACCTAAAGTTTACACAGATGACAGAAATTCTAATTCCTATTCTTTATCCACTGGGCCATTTCCTTGGGTCAAATGTTAACTCTTCACTTACTGATGCTGCCTTGTCACTATTTCTCCTTCCCATTGCCCACTGACAAGGCAAACCATTATGGTTGAGTCATGGCATTCAGGAGCTTTTCTCAAAGATGGTAGAAATGCTCTTTTCCTATGGCACTTAGCTTTTGTCTTTGAATTTCCATCATTTTCCTTACTTCTTGACAATAAGACAATATATGTTATAGCTCGAATCTCAAACTGTCCACAAATGTCTGAGTTTTGTTCACTAGTAAAGTACACTGGGAGGTAGTGGCATTTATAGGCCAAGTAGCACTAGGGCACTGAGACACCAACCTCCCATCATGTTTTATTTCTGTTTCCTAACAGCAAGGTAAGTGGTTGTTGCTCTGTGATGTGTTCTCAAGAGAATGTGATGCCTCAACCAAAACAACCGAGTTAATGGACTGTGGACTGAAACACTAAAACCAAGAGCCAAAACAAACCTTCCCTATTTAAAAATTGGTTACCTCAGGTATTTGCCACAACATCAGAAAACTCTTTTAAATACAATTTTAAGTGCTCTTACAGTAATATTAACTAAACAACTTTTTGTAACTTTTCTTCAATATTTTCCTATCTACCCTTCAGAAAAAACAGGTTTATTTTTTACCTTAGTACAAATCAAAGAGCTAGGTAATTTTTACTTAGTTGTAAAGAAAAAGTGTATGAGCTCAAATATCTAAGCCAACCATTAAGAAATTTAATTACTCATCAAAGCCTAACAGCTTTGCGCCTAACAGCTTTGCGCCTAACAGCTCATGTATATTTCTCTCAACATTCAGAGACATAGAAAGCAATTGGAAAGCAATTCGTCTTGACTTCTTACTCATAGATTGCTAAGTTTTATAGTTTCTATACTTGGTTGTTCGAACATAAATAATTAAAGTATACAAGAGATTGAATGTTCATGTACAATGGAACTATATAGGAATTAATATGCTCTACAAAGTAAATACCTGTTTAATTCTCTTTCTCCCCTATTATCATCACTGCAGTGGTCAATATATAGTATTGGCTTATTAATGTTATCAGGTTTGTTACAATAATTTTCTTAATTAGTAGAATTAAGGTATTAGGCTTTTCATAGAAGTATTTATGTTTGAGACATCTTTCATCCAGTCTAGCTGGTCCTGGCCTCTCTATGTAGCTAAGGATGATCTTGAGATAACAATTCTCTTGGCTTACTTACCACATGCTAGAGGGGCATATTACCACACCCAGCTCATTAAACATTTTTTGAAAACTTTATGTCAGAAACAAGAATATTTTCTCCCCCAAAAGTTCTTACCAAACAAAACAAGCAAGTACTAGATAGTAGTATATACTGCATGATAAAGGATTAAATGGAGGGTTTCCATGGAAATTGAAAATAGATTATATCCATTAAAAAAGAAAAACTCAAAAATAGAGAATATGAACACACACACACACACACACACACAGAGAGAGAGAGAGAGAGAGAGAGAGAGAGAGAGAGAGAGAGAGAACAACAAACTAGAATAAAAAGTAGGCATAGTCCCCATTAGAGCTACTTGGTTCTACTAGGTTCTTGGTCAAGTCTCATTTAAGGAAGCAACATTGAACTATCTGGATGCAAAGAACACAAAAAGTTTAAACAATGGCTGGGTGGTGGAAGCAGAGGCACATGGATTTCTATGAGTTCCAGGCAAGCCTGGTCTACAGAGCAAGTTCTAGTACAGCTGTGGGCTACACTAAGAAACCCTTTCTCAAAAAAACCCAAAACAGCATCATCAACAAAACAAAACCTTACTGAGGCTGGAAAGATGGCTCAGAGGTTAAGAAAATATATTGTTCTTACAGAGGACCAGAGTTCAATTCCCAGCACCCACATCAGCAGCTTACAACTGCTTGTTATTCCAGCTTGAATGGATGCCCCTAACCTCAGGCATATGTACATATATAGAGATACATACATGTACACATAAATAAATGACAGTAAAATAATAAAAATATTTTTTAAAAAAATCAAACATGAACCTAATAGTTACCAATGTACCATAAAAAGATTTTTAAAAATTAAAAACTAAAACTCTATCACTTTTAATTATCTAGAGCAAAGGATTCTATATTACAGTTAATTATAGCCAAAACTGTTCCTAATACTCTGGTATTTCAGTGATAATTAGATGAATAAGGAACTAGAACCCTCTAACTTATAAATATGAATATTGTTCCTCTTTGGAACATATTGGTAAGACAAAAAAATTGGCATCCTAGGTTAGGGAATACACTTGACATGTGCAAAGACTCCAATCATAAGTTAACTTAAAAATATAAATAGTTGTGCTGGGCAGTGGTGGCGCACGCCTTTAATCCCAGCACTTGGGAGGCAGAGACAGATGGATCTCTGAGTTCAAGGCCAGCTTGGTCTACAGAGTGAGTTCCAGGACAGCCAGGGCTACACAGAGAAACCCTGTCTTGAAAAACAAAACAACAACAACAAAAAAACCCAAACAAACAAATATATATATATATATATATTTACAGTTCCAAATATACTGGTGAATACTGGTGAATACTCATGACAAAAAGACACTATACAGCACGTACCTTCCTTTAACCTGTTTCCAAGGATGAGGGCCACTGTTTTTCATTGCTTTCTTAACAACTTTTGCCAGAATGCAGAGAAAAATGATGTAACTGCTGCTGGATTTATACAGGTCAGGGTCTTGTTTATCACAACAGCAGTTCCTCACCAGTGTAAGCATCGACAGTGGTGACTTGATAATATTAGTAAGACCTTTCAAAGGAAGCCAGGAAATACTGAAGGAGCTATTCTAAATGAAAAACAAACAAAAACACAACATAGCTTTTAGACGTACAAGTTTCCTAGTAAATAAAATGAAAGCTGCAAACACCAATTAGCTCATAAAAGTTTGACCTGTTGTAATTATAAATATATTTTATTAGATTTTAATTATCACATTTACTGTTAGCATTCTGTCTCAACTCCACCCCACAGTTAGTTACCTGGCAACAGCCAGATAGGCCTGACCCACTATAAAAGGGGCTGCTTGCCCCCTCCTCTCTCTCTTGCCTCTTGCTCCCCTCTTGCTTCTCTCCTGCCCTCTTGGGCTCTTCCCTCCCCGCTCCCCCGCTCCTTTCACCCTCTCTCCATGGCCTGCCTCTACTTCTCTACTCTCTCCCTCTGTGCCTTTCTCTGCCACTACTATCCTCTTAACTTCCTTCCCCACACCCTGAATAAACTCTATTCTATACTATACCGCTGTGTGGCTGGTCCCTCAGGGGGAAGGGATGTCTCAGCATGGGCCCACTGAGACATCCCCTTCCCTACACCTTGCCACACCCCCACAGAAGATATCTTATATCTCTTTATCTTTTTATAAATACATCATATACCTCAGAATTTTTTTAATTACATAAAAACAGAGAACATGAGGGGGTCTTTAAATTTTGTATTTTCCCCAAAATGTGTTTTTACCAGGTGATTTGTCCAATGAAGCTATGTCCCTTAAAATCTATTTTTCCCATGTTTCTCAATGTTTTGGTTATATAACTTAATTTTTTGGATAAACACTTAATGTAGATCTTCATTATACAAAACAATGGGCTTCATTATGACCTTTTTATACATGCACAGCATGTTGTATTGGTTACAATTTTATCACTATGACAAACACTAGTCAACTTGTGGAAGTAAAGTCTTACTTGGCTTAAGGTTCTACAGGATAGGCATCTACCACGGCAGAGATGTGTGAAAAGCGAGCAAGGTGGCTGGAGCTGCCGAGCACTAGAAGCTTGAATCACAAGAAGGAATTATAGAAAACTGAGGATGGTGCTTGTCTTTGTCTCTAGCAACAAACTTCCTCCAGCAAGACCCTACCCTCTAACCCTATCTAAACAGTCACCAACTGGGATACTAATAACTGAATGACTGAGAATATTAAATTTATTTCTCATTTAATCCACCATACGGGTGTTCTGACCACATACTCAGTTCCCTTTACGGCTCATTCTGACTAGTCACTTTTGTTATCCCTAAGATTTCCTTTTAATCTGATGCCTTGTTTTTTGTTTTTTTCTTTTTGTTTTGTTTTGATTTTCTACAGGGTTTCTCTATGTAGCCCTGCTGCCCTAGAACTCACTATATAGACCAGGCTGTCCTCAAACTCACAAAGACTGATTGCCTTCACTTCAAGTGCTGGGATTAAAGGCATTTGTCACCATGCTTGGCCTTGATACCTTGTTTTAGATAAATTTAGATTCTATTTATGACGGAACATAGGAGGCGTTTGTCTAAGCCTAGCTTCTTTTCATCTACGATAATGGCACTTCCAAATTATAAAAATGTTGCTCCTTATAGTTGAGTAAACTTCATTGTGTATATATATCAAATTCCTTTATCCAGCTTTTTCATATGTCATTTTTCATAAAAGGTGTATATAAGATTATTCTTGCATCTTCTGAATTGTTTATTTTTTCTTTTCAACATGGTTTCCTTGATTTGGGTTTCTATTCAAGGAGTTTTTAAATGTCTTTGTGTTAGTTCAACTTTAAATGTGCAATTTTTTCTTTATACTGACTAGCTCTCAAATAAATGAGAGACTATAAGATTTATTTAATAAGCTTTACATCTTAATATCTGATAATATTCTAATCCTCTGAGCTGATATGGCTACCTTCCAGACAAAATCGCTGAGATACTTGCATTTTAGTATTGGTCTGGCTCTCCCTGCTCCAGGTGTGTTCCCATGGTGTCTCCAGGACTTGGCTGAATGTTCTGTGCACCCCCCCTAACTCTCTCTGTCCCCTGCCTGCCCCCTTTCCACTAGGATCCAAGTCCAGTCTTATTCTCTTCCCTGCTCAGTCATTGGCTGATCAGCTTTTATTGACAAATCAGAGAATAAATGGGTTTATACAACTTTGAGTATGATTCTTAGAATAAGCATTACAATGCCATGTCCAGACTGCAATCAGAGATGGGGGACAGAGAAATCAGAATTTGAGTAATACAAAGATAATCTTTACACAGTGCTCAATAACATTATACCTACATCTTTGCTTATTTTTAGCCTGGTGATGAGCACTTTGCTGATGCAAGTCCCTTCATAAACATCTGTGTCATTAGTATCTTCCTATGTACCAGGTCCAATGAAGATGGCAGAGTTCTCCTGTAAAGAAGTCTATTTTGCCAAAATGCTTATCTTTATAGAATGCTTGAATGACCTGAATTTCACCAACATTTCAGATGGGAACAGACTAAAAACTGAGCTTCTGTCTCAGGTTTTTGCAGAATGCGAAAGACATCTTTCCCTTAATGTAAAGAGATACACTAGAATGCTTTTACAATTCTTGCTTTGGTAAGGTCAAAGAGAATGAATTTCATCTGGTAGCTGCTACTCTAGCAATGGCCACAAAAGGAAAGAATCCATTCATCTTTCTTCTTATGGACATTCGTACCTGATTTCCTAACTTGAGGACTGCAAATAGTGCTACAATGAATATGCATGCCCAAGTGTCAACCAAGCATATATATATTTTATATATATTAGTATGTATATGTAATATATGTAATATATATAAGATATATATATTACAATATAATATATATATAGTCATTAGTTGTACAATTTCTCATGTTTGTATCCCTTTAAGATCATTTAACATTCTTTTTTTATTTCATTGCTTTTGTTCTCTGACCATTTCACACACATGCAGTGCGTTCTGCTTTATTCTCACACCTTCACTTAGCATTGTTTGATACCTATGATATCAGGAAAGACAGCTTGACCCTATTAAAGGTTTTGTCTGGAACTTATCACTAGTAGTACTGAATAGCTCCCACTGCATTTCATGAAAAGACACACACTTTCTTTGATATGAAGGTTGATCAGATTGCTGGCCAATCTACCAGCAATCAGTGATTCCCAACAGATTCTTCAGATTTGTTTTAATAAACACTAATGTCCACTGTTTAGATGTTCCATTTCCTTAAACATAGAAGATGATGATTTTATAAAATTGTAGCACTTCCTAATAAATCAGTTTATTAGAATTTGGTTACTTCATCCTTTCATCATTTCTTTTGTTATGTTAGAATTTTCATTCTCTGGGCAGTGAAGTTACTTAAAATTGGATTATGACATTCTGTTAATTATTTCCCAAGCCTTCTGTGACAGAATACTCCTGACTAACCTTAGATACATTTTGTTTCAAACTCTTGTCATTTCTCCAACCATCCTATTCAATATATTTCACACAAAATTTTCTAATTTAATACGAAAAATATTTGCTCTAGGTACAAATAAAATTTGGTATTTGCTGGAATACTTTCCATTGCCATTTCCTATCTCAACTAAGAAGTTATCTATCTATCCCAAAATTCAAACATCCTAAACCTGTTCTTCTTACTCACAAAAGTAACTGAGGTTTTTAAATGCCTTCAAACTTTTTATTTTCCTAATTCTTCCTCTCCTTTCTGAATCCAATTTCTTTTAGCCACATTATTTGTGTACATTACTATTAATTCACTAGTAGCCCATTTATTTACATAAATGACATTGTCAAACAAATTTGATGTCACATTGGATGTTTCTAATATTTTCTGAATAAACTACAATTCAATTCTTAGCCCTTCAGGTTAGCAGTTTAAGAGACTCATGTACCATCTCTCCAAGTCATTCTATTCCCTTCAGAAGTACTACAAGAGGAATGAGCAATGCCCTCTGAGATCTTCATGAATCTGTTTATACTGCACCTTCAGCTCAGACCCTTCTGGGACTAGAAAGACTCAAAGGTCAAGTTAAAAGAGTACAGTCTTCTATGTTCACATGGAAGGATAAAAAAACTCTGCCCTGTGTTACATGGTATTTTAGTTTTTTCCTTACCAGTATGTATATAATGTATATAGCTATCAACTAGCTTAAAGACTATTCAGGTACTAAGATTCTTATTGTGAACAACAATGAATATTAATTGTATCAAAGCACAAGCATTATGATATTATAATAAGTGAGGGGCGCTGGAGAGATGGCCCAGGAGTTAAAAGAGTACTGTCTGATCTTCCAAAAGACCCAAGTTCAATTCCCAGGAACCACATGGTGACTTACACCATCTCCAACTCTAGTTACAGAGGATCTGATGGTCTCTTCCGGCCTCTGAAGACACTGTCCACACATGGTGCATGAATATATATGCAGAGAAAATACCCATATACATAAATAAAAATCTAAAAAATTTTACATGCTCAAGTTTAAATTTCATTTAATTTATAAATAAAGATTGATAATTGGTATGATCATATACTTCATGTTACTTTGCTTACCCATTCAAAAGAGAAAACACCAAATTCCATATGCCAGTTTCCTACAGACGTCTATGAAAGATAAAATACTTGTAACCAACATCCTACCCCAAACAAAAATTAGTACTTAAAAAATTCATATTTCTCATTAAATCATAAAATGCTTGTCAAATATTATTAATTTCAAACTTTTATAATCAGTTTATTAGAATCTGGTTACTTCATGCTTTCATCATTTCTTTTGTTATGTTAGAATTTTCATATGCATATTCTGTTTACTTACCAGGTTCTTACAATAATACTCCCATAAAATGGTGACAACTGAAATATTTGGCTCCCAGAAATCACAAAGTGTCAAACAACAATGAAGATGCATTCGTAACTGTTCTTCTAGTATACTATCCTAAAAAATAAAACTGAAGTCATAAAGCAGTAGATGGTTCTGGTACCATGATTATCATTTTATAACGTACTCAACAACCTACCACTGAAAAGAGGAAGAATATGTATCATCAAATCATGGCCTTTCACAACCTTCAGAATACAAGATCTAATTGGACATAAAACAAAACTCATGTGGAGAACAACTAGCATATTCAGACAATGGAAAGTTTATAATTCAGTTACTTAAAAACAAACAGAATAAATGTCTGTTTACTGGTATTAGAAATACAAAGAACAAAAGAGGAAATACAACTAAAGGGATGTGAAATGATATAATAATTAAAATGTACAAAAATTCAGAAAGCTGGGTCATCTTAGGAATTTAGGCAAATTCTTTCAAAGAATTATATTTGCTCTTAAGAAAACCACAGGATTAGTGCTAGAAGTGTTAGAGTTGCAAAGTGTTGCCTAACATTCAGGAGGGTCTAGTACCACTAGCAAAAAACAAAACAAAGAAAGAAAGCAATTGTCAGAAGGCTGAGAGATGGGGTATGGACACTTGCTGCCAAGCTGAGTTTAATGCCGAGGACCCACAGAGCAAAAGGAGGAAACTGTGTCCTGCAAGTCATCCTCTGATTTGTATTACACAGTCCATGGCCCATGTGTGTCCATGCATACAACACAAACATAAATAAATGTAATAACAATATTTAAAAATAAGATCACAGGGAGGAAACTCTAGAAAGCTCCAAGTCTCAGATAAGAAAACAACTCCAGAGATGGGTTTGAAAAAAGAAGCAGAAGAAGCTATCAATTAAGAAAAACTCAGACTTCAGCTTTTAAAAATTGGGTTATGGCAAAGAATAGTGAGAAGTTAATGAGGGAAACACATAGGGCATCTATAAGCAGGTGCTAAATACATAATAAAATACATAGGTCTAAAACTCAGGGGAGAAGTCAAAGTAGTTAGTATAAACCTGGTGTTAACATTATATTAATAGTTCTCAGAGCTATGAGGGTAGGTACCAATAGTTAAGGAAAGAACACACATAAACATGAGGAATAAATAAAAAATAGAGTTTTTTTGCAATTTTAACAATTAGATACTGAGTAAAGGAATGTGTAGATAAATCTTTAAAACAAATGGCCAATGAAATAGTAAGAAAATTAGTTATCATGAAATCCAAAACAAGTATTTCAAATACATCCAGTGATGACAAAGGTTGAATGTTATTTACAAGTTGAAAAAAATAAGGAAAAATAAGGACTCTTAGACTTAACAATATACAAGTAAGTGATACCTATGACAAGAGCACTTCGAAATGTCAGAAACTCAATTATGGGTGACCGAGGAGATAAAAGGGGATGAAGAATATATTTTAATGGAGCTATATAAAGAAAGTCCTTCAACAAATGAGAAGTTGTCTTATATAGCGTTTATGGAAAGAAATTAGTTACTGGTAGAAACAAAAAAATTCTTCCTCTAGAAAAGTGTTCCTCTAAAAAAGAAGGTTGGAAGATACAAATTTGCAGAGATAGAGGAGTTTTCATTTGCCAGATAGATTTCCTCAATAAAGTGCCAAGCAAATTTAGTGGCTGGGTATAACTAAATGTGCTATAGAAATATTCTAAATTAAGTCATTAGAATACACTATCTTTGTTCTGGTTTCCTCCTTTTTGGTTTTGCAAAAATGTCTAGAGTGGACTGCTACCTAACATTTACAAACAAGTAAGAAGGAATGATGAACTCCCTCCAGCAATATCCACTCGTGGATAAGAATCCCGTAGAAGATGATAAATGGGACTCTTCAGATTTAAACACAAAAGAGTGTAGGAATGAAATATTTTCTAAGATAATGACTGTATTTATTGTGTAGTCTACACTGTTTAAAAAGGAAAGTCGGGAAGTGGAAGAAGACAGAACTATGAAAGCAAACAGAAATATGAAAAGACCAAGTAAACAATGATGACCAAGAATGAATAACTGCAGAGGAGGGAGTTAAGTATGTCCATCACGCTTCAAGCTTGTACAAGTTCTCTCAGGCCAAGAATAGTATCTTCAGGGCTCAGTACAATGTCTCATTCATCAAAAAGCCTCCATAAACGTTTCAGAAACAAATCTAAGACTAAGTCAGACCATTTCTACTTAAGTACCTGCATATTCACTTAACCAAGTCCAGTATTGTGGCTTTATCATGAAAGTAAATTTAGATCTAAGCTCATCCTGATGTTTACAGCATTAATACTGAGCTGAACATAGTTATTTGAGTACAGCAGGAAAAAAAAGTGGCTTGTAAAGTTTATCTTGAAGGGTTTATCTGGAATCTGAAACTTCTTTTGTCATGTAGTACCCAAAAAAGTACATTCAGTGCAAAAAAGTAGGCAGTTTGGAAAAGTGAAGAGAAAGATACACCACTTAAATCTATTCTACAAAGTATTCTATATCAAAAGAAAATGGAAAGAATTTGCAGTAGATGCCAGATTTGATCTACATTCTTTGAATCCAGAACCTACATCCTTTATAGTATATATAACTGTAAAGAATTAAATATAGCATTATAGAAGATCTTTTCATTTTTTGAAGTTGTAAAAATATTGACCTTTAATGGCTACAGATGGTTTCAAGTATTATTCACTGTTCTGGAAGGATAGGTGAATGAGTCAATTGAATGTGGTATGTAAAAGATGTTTGTTTGTTTGTTTGCTTGTTTATAAGCTTACAACCAATTACAGAACATGTTATATTATTCTATATTTTCCCACTCTATACTCAAGTATTATCTTATTCTAAACTATTTTCCATATTTTTAAAAATTCTGTTAAAAACCATGTGTTCAGGGCTGAAAAAAAAATGCCTCAGTGCTTAGGAGTACACACTGCTCTTGGAGAAGAGTTGGGTTCAGTTCCCAGCACCAGCAGAAAGAAGTTCACAGCTGCCTTAACTCTGGTAGTCTCTCTGGTATCTGTACACACATGTATGCACATAGTACACATAAGCGGACACAAACATACACGGGAATAAAAAGTAAACCTTTTTTTAAACGGTAAAAAGTGAAGTTGGAAAAAGAAAAAATATGTTGTGTATCAAGTAAAATACAGATAGAACAGAATTGTTGGTCTTCAGTTTTAGACAGTTAAGGCAACAACACAGCATGGTAAGAATAGACAGTAGGCAGATTCACTTAAGAGCAGAACAACAAAACAAACCTACAATCAGGTGAAAATACCTAAGAATAATTTTTATTCATTTCTTTGCCTGTAATTCCTCATCACATTATTCAGAGGGGAATAGCAAAAATACTACAGAACACAGAGGTGTTTTCCACACGTATCTGGAAACTGAGAAGATTCAGATTCTCAAACCTCACACTTCCTAGCTAGCTGGACAAACCTACAAAAGCTGCTTGTCTTAGTCAGGGTTTCTATTCCTGCACAAACATCATGACCAAGAAGCAAGTTGGGGAGGAATGGGTTTATTTAGCTTACTTCCACATTGCCGTTCATCACAAAGGAAGTCAGGACTGGAACTCAAGCAGGTCAGGAAGCAGGAGCTGATGCAGAGGCCATGGAGGGATGTTACTTACTGGCTTGCTTCCCCTGGCTTGCTCAGCCTGCTCTCTTATAGAACCCAAGACTTCCAGCCCAGGGATGGCACCACCCACAAGGGGCCCTCCCTGCTTGATCACTAATTGAGAAAATGCCCCACAGCTGGGTCTCATGGAGGCACTTCCCCATCTGAAACTCCCTTCTCTGTGATAACTCCAGCCTGTGTCAAGTTAACATACAAAACCAGACAGTACACTGCTTAACGCTTTTTAGCCTGTCTCTTAAAGGTAAAATGTAAACACAAACAACATCATGACCTAAGATTATCAGCACAAGACTATCATTAGCACTAACTACATTTTGTTATTTGCCAAAGAGAAATACCACTGTTAGCTTAAATGATCACAACAAATGTAATAAGATTCACAATTTGACTCCTTAAGCACACACATTTTAGTTGCCCACAAGGCCTTAAACTCAGTCTGGCATACTATGCTGGCATAATATAGTATATATATTATGCTACTCGTAATTTTAATAAGCCCTGTGAGTATCTTATCTCATGAGAGAAGTGTGTGTGTGTGTGTGTGTTTGACAGAGACAGAAAGAAAATGAGAGCTATCTAGTGGTTGTCCCCATTATATCTTACTTATAATCAACATATTTGCTTTAAGAAACTACTTTTAACTTTTATAAAAGAATGTCTACCTGTTTATTTTGAAAAGTGAAAGCCAGGCATATTAAATCTAGGCGTGTTTTATAGAACAAACATTTGATAATGAAGAACTGAATGTTTTAGTTTAGCTACTAAATGGAGATGTCAATTTAAGGACAAATTATTTATTACTACAGGTATATATAACTGGCTAGATTTCTCTATACATAGTTATTCAAAATCAATATAAGATTTATTTCTAAACTAGCTGGCAATTTACTACAGCATGCTTGACTAGATCTAACTTTGGGAATGACAGCATTTAACTTTAACAGTTCTGTCAAGATCTTTCTGCTCAAGAAGCATTATTATTTTATCTTGGTTTGCTCAGGTCACTGAAACCCCAGGCTAGGTAGATTGAGATGGTTGGTTGATCATCCAACCTGTTTTTAAGGATTACCTATCTTAAATCTTAAAAACAGATTCAACTGCTACCATTAAAATGCTATTGTACCTGTGAAAGTACATGTATCTAAAACTAAAGACTCGCAGAGGGGACCTAGCAAAGTGAAAGAGCACCCACTTAACAAGCAGAAGGTCTTGAGTCTAATCCTTACATGAAAAGTATTAAGTTAAAGGGAGTCAGCATCTAAAGAGGAAAGAGTATGTAAAGGATTCATTAATGTATTTATTAATTAAGGTATTAATTTAAAGCAAATATGTCTATGGAAAGGAGTTTAATGCTAAATTCTCTCCTGTTGTCTCTGACAATATATGTGTGTCTATGTAAGAAACAGTCTATGACAAAGACCTCAAAAATTCTGTAAATTCATATTTTTATGGAAAATGTTTAACTATTAAATACAAAGAAATAGGGGGGAAAGGCTAGGAGAAGAAAATTACAAGCATACTTGTAATTACAGCGGAACCAGAAAACTGAAGCTTCCCATTTCCAACGCTGATGTCGAAACTGTTACTAGACACTAACACTATCTAGACTTTACTGAACTTACTTGTACTTTGTTTGCACAAAGCTGTGAGTCATTAAAAATGAATTTAATTTTGAGTGGGGAAAATTCAGAAGGGATGACAAAAATACAGTACTCTTATATAAAATTTTAAGAAGAAAGTTAAAGAATGATTTAATATCTGATACAAATGACAATGGCCAGTGCAATGTATATTTCTTATTTTATGACTACTCCCTGATATCCTATGTTCCTGAATTTAAAAATAAATAAGAAGCGTTTTGGGTTACTAAACTAATATATTAAAAAACAGAAAAAAGCAATTAAAATTATACAGGAAAATATGAAACAAAAATATCTTTATAGTGGTTAGGGAGATATTTTAAAATAAAATTCTTAAGCTCCTAGTATTCTACCAGACATCTAGCGCATAACTGGTAAGGTTCACGAAATAACTAGAAACATTTATGTTCACGTATAGTTAACACAGGCAGCACATATACCTTCAGTCATTTACAATGTTTTCAGATATTCAGCTTTTTGGTATGGAGAATGGCTTACGTTTCATATATATATATATATATATATATATATATATATATATCTCAATTCTAAAAGCACAGGCACATAAAGCCATATTTTTACATTATGGTATTTATGTCAATTCCAGTTTTAAATAATCTTCACTAACAGAAAAGCAATTTATTCCCCAAATTAAAAAATATTCCACACTCTAACCTTCCATAAAGGGTTACTTACATTATAGAACTTTACAGAGCTACAACATATTTAAAGATGAGATGAACAGTGCATTTAAAACTATTTTAAAGGAGGTCAAGTCTGACCTCTGGGCCATGAAGCACTACATTAACAGCTCTGCGGAAAGAAAAATGATAAGGTATGAAATGAGTGCTCAGAAACGAGGACCTTATCAGTGAGAATACGATTCAAGCCTGTAAGACAAATTGCTCAGCAAGGCAAGTCACCTTCCTGCTGTGAGGAGGATAGAGCTGCATTTCCAATACCACCAACTATCTCCTTCATCATGTCGCCTGGCTTGCTATCATACAGTCAAGGGATGGCTTATAACTCCAAAACATCTTCCACTTATTTTGAATACATTCTTTCAAAGTCACCAACTAAGATAATTATCTTTGTCCTTTAACTGACAAATTCAGTGGTAAAAATAAAAACTTTAAAAGGATTTAATATGAATGACTTAGTTGACCCTTCAAAGAATCTCAGATTTGTAATAAATTATCATTTAAATCATTTTAAGTTTACTTAGCTCTTGTAAGTAAAATTTATACTATAAAATGCAGAAGTCGCTCACTGCCTGCATACCTGAACAGTGACGGACTGTTTCAGAAGTTCTTCTATAAAGCTCCAATTGGATTCCATCTGTCTCTGAAAAGAGAGAATACAGCTATGTTGAACTACTGCTCTTGATTATGTACATACTTAAAATGACGGTACAAGTGTAAAATTCTATCATTAAAATACCTTTGTAATGTCTTTAATTTCTTTCAGTAAAATCTTAGCTGATATACTTGGAGAAATAAAGCTACAGTTGTTCTAATCGAATAGAAACTGTACTAGACATATTTTATAAAAGTAGTATGTATACAGTCTTAATACTTAATTTGTTGTTACATATCATCTAACTGGAAAAATTGATATAACAATTATGTATCTTTAAGGTTACATAACAGTCTTCCCTATTCCCCTTCTTACATGAGATTTTCCTTCATTTTATTTGTAATATCCCAAATATAATCTACCTTATTAAATTAAAGCTTTTATGTAGTTTTACATAAAGAGAGAACTGATTGTTTTCTCTGTTCTGTATATCTAGTGTTTTGATTATTATGTGGGGAAGGATCTTCTTTTTTGTCCAATCTTGATAACACTTTCATTTAGCAAATGGTCATCTATCTGGCATTTCCAATTCTATGCATGACTCTATACAGAAAGGAAAAAAGCTACAGTGGACTTTTAAAAAGGTTCTCAAAATTTTACTTTTCTAACAAGAAAGCCTGGAGGATGTTCCCCCAGTTCTTAGAGACTGAGATGTGGGCAGTAGTCAAAACTAGAAGCAATAAAAAGCATTTTTTAAAAAAAAATCACATAATTTCTAATGCAGAAAAGGTATGAAAAGTTTTTAAATTTCAAAAAGCAAAGCTAGAATCCCCCAAAAATAAAAGTACAATACTTTGTGGTGTACACCTTTGATACTAGCAGTCAGGATGCAGATTTCTTGAGTTCAAGGGGAGGCTGGTTTGATCATGTTCCAAGCCAGTCAGGGATACTAGGGAGCCCGTCTCAGTCAGTCAGTCAGCTAATCAATCAATAAAGGTACAGACTCCTATCAGACTGACAGATGACTATATTTACAAATATAAGCTCTAATTAGTAAGAGATATATTCACTACTCACATTTTGAAAATGGTAGAAAATATTCACATAAGATGCTGGCTGCACTAAACCAATACTTCCTTCCTTACTAAAAGAAACAGCAACAACAGTAGTCAGCAACTAAGATAGCCTTTTATGATCTCTAACCCTTGGACTGAAGCATTTACATAATTCACTCCCTACCATATAGGAAATGCTTACCAACAGACTACCAATACCTATATGAGTGCCAGTGTGTCACTTCCACGAAGCTTCCAACTTGATAATTTTTTTAACTTAATAAGGAAACAACCCTACTGTGAGCAGGCCTGAAGCCCACAAGATAGGAAACTAAAACAATTTGCCCAAATTAAATCTTCCAGCCCCAAGAAAGCCTTTGGGAACTGCCTCTAAGTGACATCTTGACTAAAACGTCATAGAAGATCTTGAGGCAGGAACCGCCTAGATAATGCCCTAAAAAAATCCCCAACTCTTAGAAACTGAGTGAGATATTTTTGTTATATAACAATTATTAAAGTAATGACTTAATTATTCAAAATAATCACTCATCTCTCAGCCATTAGAATAATGAAGCCTAGAAGGAGACTTTGGTTTAGAGGCCTATCATATTAGATAGTTTGGGGATATGACAGAGTCATACTCAAGGAGTCTTAGGGCAGGGTTTGAACCAACTCCATAGACCAATAGTGCAACTTCCGGTCAGCTGGCCTGGAGATCAACTATGTGGGCACTTACAGGTCATGTATATGTAACGGAGGTAAAAAAAAAACAAAAAACAAACAAACAAACAAAAAACCCTATAAACACTAAAGATAGAGCTTAGCTTGGTATTAAGAATACAATCTGATTATTGTCACACAGTAATGCCAGGTTAGTATACCCTAACTCCCCATGAGAGAAAAAAAAATGAAGGTTCTCTACCCTATGTACTTCTTACCTATCCTACTTTGCTTTTTAAATTTAGTGTTTTAAATCATTCTTGTTTGTTTTACATTCTGACCAGTTCCTCTCCGCCCTCTCCTTCCAGTAACAACCCCTCCAATCCACTCTTCCTGGTCTTTTTTTTTTTTTTTTTTTTTTTTAGGAAAGGAAAGGCCTCCCATGGATATCAACCAGCCAGGTATATCAAGTTGTAGTAAGGCTTGGTACCTCCCCCTGTACTAAAGCTGGATGAAGCAACCCAGGATGATGAAAAGGGTCCCAAAAGCAGGCAATAGAGTCAGAGACAGCCCCCACTCCCACTGATACGGATGCCATAAGAAGATCATCTACACAAAAGCAACACATGCACAGGGCCTGGGTCAGTTCCAAGCAGGCTCCCTGGTTGTTGTTCAGTCTCTGTGAATCCCTATGAGCCCTGGTTAGTTCATTCTGTGGATTTCCTTGTGGTGTTCTTGACCCCTCTCGTTCATACAATCTTTCTTCCACCTCTTTTGCAGGATTTCCTGACCTCCACGCTCCACCTAATAATGCTTGGCATTGGGACTCTGTATCTGTTTCCATCAGTTGCTGAATAAAGCCTCTGTTGACAATTGGGCTAGGCAGCAATCTATTTGGACAGCAGAATGTCATTAGGAATTATTCCATTGACTTTTTTTTTTTCCATTCATGTATGGTTCTATTCTAGGTCTCTGGGCTATACAGTCTCTGGCTTTTAGCCCTCCAGACAGTTCCTTCAAGTCTTATAGGTCAAGAAGCCATGAAATAAAAGCCAGAAACTATAAACAACCTAGATGTCCCTCAATTGAAGAATGGATAAAGAAAATGTGATATAGTTACACAATGGAGTATTACTCAGCTGTTAAAAACAATGATATCATGAAATTTGCACACAAATGGATAGAACTACGAAAAAATCCTGAGAGAGGTAACCCGGACCCAGAAAGACAAACATGGTATGTATTTATTCACCTATAAGTGGATATTAGATCTAAAGTACAAGAGAAATATGATACAATCCACAGACCCAGAGAACTAAGAATCAAGGGAGGATTAAGAGGGGAAGAAAGGTAGATGATAGGACACCTGAATCTCCCTGGGAAGGGGAAATAAAATAAATTTCAAGGGTGAAGGGCAGATGGGGGAACAAGAATAGGAGAGATCAGGTTGGAGGAGGATGGCTAGAGTACTAGGAGAGAAAATGAGCAGGGCGGTGGTGGCGCACGCTTTTAATCCCACCACTTGGGAGGCAGAGACAAGCAGATTTATGAGTTCGAGGTCAGCCTGATCTACAGAGTGAGTTCCAGGACAGCCAGGGCTATACAGAGAAACCCTGTCTCAGAAAACCAAAAAAAATAAAATAAAATGGAATGGGGGTTGAGGGGACACATCTCAGGGACATGGTAGAAAGCTAGTGTAATTGAAACTCCCAGGAATCTATGAGGGTGATCTTAGGTTAAGACTCTCAGCAATGGGGTATACAGAGCCTGAACTGGCCACCTCCTTTAACTAAGCAACACTTCCAATGCAGAGCCTGGGTCACCAGCCACATAATCTTCAACCTACAATTTAGTGTGCTGGTAAAGCAGCAATTATTAGAGTGGTCAACTAATGACTTGTCCAGCTTGAGATCCATGCCTAGCTTACTTTCTGTTGCTGTGGTAAACACATGACTAAAAGCAGTTTGAGGAGGGAAGGGTTTATTCTATTTTACAGCTTGTAGTCCATTATGAAGAAAAGAAAATGTCAACACCATTGATGAGTAATGAGGAACAGGACTGAGTTGACACAATTCAGTTTTTGTTTTACAAATGGATCGTGTTAATGAGTATATTTCAATTGTCCTATCAAGGCATTTAAGTCACAAAAATGTCAGGAGTGTAATTCTTACACAGATAATTTTGAGAATGTGACTACAAGATGGCTCTAATTTGAACAAATTAAACTATGTATAAAAAGGAGAAGGTTAATGAGAAAGATTGTACTAGGATCAACCTCAAAATGAAGGGCTACAAACAACGAATGACTGCTAAAGAGAGGGGAAGCTGGTCTTCAAGGATGAGGCTCTCTCTGATTCAACATCAAAGATCAAGTGGTCAGCACAAAACACATGCATAGAAGCATCATTAAGTGCGCTCAGCATATAAATACTTATGTATTTATATGTATGTATGCATGCAACAATAAAGAAAAAATGAAAAAATTTCTCTTTAAAAAAAAGGTAACTACCATGGCCCAATCCAACATAATAGAGAATATAGTACCAAAAAGAAAAAAATATATATATTTTACTTCTACAAGACAATTTAAATTTAAGCATGACAGTGTTTTCCTGCATATTACTTTATCATAATAATGCCTACATGTATAATTTCTAAAAAACAAAGTCACATAGAGGTCATAAATCTGGATCTATGTTTTCTATTTTTTGATTCCACCAATAAAAACCAAGGGGCTCACTTAAGCTTTGTAGGTGATAGCCCCACCAGAAACAGACTCTTACTTTCCACCTCCAGCAGACTACTTAGGGACTTGTATAACTCTCATTTTAAGATTACATTTAATAACTTTTATTTAGTTTCCATTTCAAACGCTTCAAAAACGAACATCAGTGCCAGACTGATCACCCCATGCTCTTGGCAAAAAAAGGAGTCAAAAGTGATTCTTGCAATGCCCAAAAGAATTTCATATCTTTAAATTGTGTTTGGTTTTAAAATAGATTGGCTGGGATTTTAAGAGGCTAACAGATTCTCATCTAGACTGAGAGAACACCAAACAGAAATGAATGAAAAGCTAGAGCTTCTAAGAACTGAGATACTGTATTGTTTTTACAGGCTTATAAAAATAATAATCATATCTGAAACTTACTTAAAATGTAGAGATTTTACATCAAACTTCGGGAAAAGTTGGAACATCTAATTTTGTACCCAATACTTCTCAGGTGAAAAACACGTAACCATTATCATCCCTTACACATTATTCTCCAGTGAAATATGCATAGTATGGGCTGGCAAGATGGCTCAGCAGCTAAGAGCACTGATTGCTCTTCTGAAGGTCCTGAGTTAAAATCCCAGCAACCACATAGTGGCTTACAACCACCCATAATGAGATCTAGTGCATCTGAAAACAGCTACAAGTATACTTATAATAAAAAAATAAAAATAAAAAAAAAAGAAATAAGCATAGTACTATATAAGTACTTTCAGATAATTAGCTCAATATATCATAAAGAAGAAAAACATCAAGGCAATTTTCAAATTTATGATTTAAATATATTTCAGATCCAAACTAACATGTATAATTACTCTGAAGGTATCAACCAATATGTCTTTATAGTAATAGATAAGAATGACCATCTAAGCCCGGCAGTGGTGGCGCATGCTTTTAATCCCAGCACTTGGGAGGCAGAGGCAGGCGGATTTCTGAGTTTGAGGCCAGCCTGGTCTACAGAGTGAGTTCCAGGACAGCCAGGGCTACACAGAGAAACCCTGTCTCAAAATCCCTCCCCCACAAAAAAATAATGACCATCTAATTTACTAATGAGGTAACTTGGAAATAAAAGGGAAAATCAGATAGGACCAATGTCAGCTAACATAAAATGCCTACAGGAAATTGAAACTCATGGTTATTCTATCTGTATCCTATCTACCTCTAAGAGAGAATCTTTTGGAGAAGTCTTAAAATTATAATTATTACAAATTTTCTTTTGGTGAGGAGGTTGTATACAAAGGGAGAGGGAGATTGGTGGAATTGGGGTACATGATGCGAATTAACAAAGAATCAATCAAACTGTTTAAAATTAAATAAAATAATGAGTTGGCAAAAACAATTTTATTTTTATTAAGAAAATTCAGTGATAGTTAAAATAAATATTTTATTTTAATTAAATTTAAATTATTTTAAAAACAATTTATTGGCTGTATTTCAAAGTTTTAGGCTGTTAATAAAATGTAGTTATGTATTTCAAAATTATTCTCCAAATGTAATGATGAGGGAAGAATATCTAACATAAATTACAAAACAACTAAATTATTATTTTATTAAGTCAACAAGAATTATACTTGATTCTTTCTATTTCAATTAAATTATATTTATTTTTACATAATAGGCTTGAAACACGTTTTGAAATCTGAAGTAGATGGAAAGTAAGCTGTTCTCATTAAAAGCTTTGTTGTAATGGAATTACATTTATAGTAATAGAAGTTTCCAAATAATACATTTTATTTTTGCTAACATTCACAAACATTTTTTATTTCTTGGAAGTTTCTTATACTTTAAAAGTAGAACATTGGGCTGGAGAGATGGCTCAGCAGTTAAGAGCACTGACTGATCGTCCTGAAGGTCCTAAGTTCAATTCCCAGCAAACACATGGTAGCTCACAACCATCTGTAATGGGATCTGATGCCCTCTTCTTGTGTGTCTGAAGAGAATGACAATGAACTCACATTCATAAAATAAATGTTAAAATAAATAGTTAAAAAAAAAATAAAAGTAGCCGGGCGGTGGTGGCGCAAGCCTTTAATTTCAGCACTTGGGAGGCAGAGGCAGGTGGATTTGTGAGTTCCAAGACAGCCAGGGCTATACAGAGAAACCCTGTCTCGAAAAATAAAAACCAAAAAAATAAAAAAATAAAAAAATAAATAAAAGTAGGGCATTTTCGTTACACAGAATGTGTACTTTAAATAAGCATTTTCATCTCTGTAGCCACAGTTTTGTAAATTATTTGAAATACTTGTATTTACAAAATTAGATTACTTCACTCAAAAAAAAAAAAAAACCACAAAACAATCGAGTTTATCTAAGGTAACCTTTAATCACTGTGCATCTATATTTCTCTACCTACAAAATGGATATATTATTTTCTCTACTTCTTAACACACTAAATAGTGAATAATCACTGGGATAATAAATACACTTTTAAGTGTAAAATGCATTTCACATTTAATAAAAACCATTACTAGGGGAAAGAGCTAGACTTTTTTTTAAAGACATAACAGTTAAGAAATACTGGAAGACACGCCGGGCGGTGGTGGCGCATGCCTTTAATCCCAGCACTTGGGAGGCAGAGGCAGGTGGATTTCTGAGTTCGAGGCCAGCCTGGTCTACAGAGTGAGTTCCAGGACAGCCAGGGCTATACAGAGAAACCCTGTCTCAAAAAACCAAGAAAAAAAAAAAAAAAAAAAAAAAAAAAAAAAAAGAAATACTGGAAGACAACAGTTAAGAAATACTGGAAACTCTGAGAATATGTATCTGAAAGCAACTTTTATTTTACATGTACATACCTAAATATTTATTATATATAATTATTTTTAAACACAGAAAGCTTCCATCTTCAAATGTAGCGGTTTCCTTTAAAAATCATTTCACATAAATAAGATTTATAAAAACATTTTTAAAACTCACAGAGGAACCAGTTAAAAGACACATTCATTTACTATCTTGATTCCATGATAAGAAAATCAACAATGTCAGATTTCTCAGAATGATCTACCAGTGCATTACATACTCTGATGGCAATGACAGGACAACACATGGACTATCCAGAGGTATCAACAACCACTATTGAAATAGAGCACTCACTACAAAGTGTCATCACAGTTCCAGTAAGCATTAATAAACTAAGCATATATTCCCTGAAGCAAAGAACTACAATGTTTTTTATATATATCTTCTTATCAACACCTTTTGTAATACCTAATATATATCATATATATTACAATTTAGAAATGCTTGACAAATTACCACACTTATATGTACTGATTAAAATAAGGAGTGTGTTCTTAGAGGAATTAAGGTTGAACAGGAAGAGAAATAAAAATGCTTATGTTACAACTTCAGAATTACAAGCATTTTTTTAATTCCTTTAATGTTTCTATAATATTCTAATAATTAAAATGTTAAACATTAGCATCCTATTCCAGAAAACTACTTAATAAATGAGTCATAAAAAGAATTATGACAACTGCTAAAATTTGAGTACTTATTATATATCAGCAAGAACCTACAGAGGTGAGGACTAGAAAACCTCTTGTTACATTTAGAAGGCTGAGTTTTGAGACAGGACTTACTCCATAGTCCAGGTTGACCTGGTACTCACTATGTATGCTAAGCTGGCCTGGAACTCATAATGAAGCCTAAGCTACCCATGAACTTGTGTCAAGCCTCCTGCCTCAGACTCAGAAGTCCAAATTTATAGCACTGATATGTTGGTATAATTCTATTTTCTGAGAATGGCAGAAATTATACATATATAGGAATTATAAACATCAAATAGGGTTTCAAATAAAGATATTTACTAGGTGGTTTACGTCAGAAGGAAGTAATACCATAAAACAATGTTTCCAACCAAACAATACATACAATAGATAAAAATCTGTCTTCTTGTTTAAAGCAAACTTGATAGTTTGTTAAACAGGGTAAACTGAGAAAAACAGGTACCTCTAAAGAAATGTTATGCAAAAGAAATATTTTTATATGTGTGCTGGTTTGTACACTATTCCAATTGCCTGCAGCAGGCCCTAAGAAGACAGCAGATTCCCTGGAGCTAAAGTAACAGGCAGCTGTGACCCTGAGTGTAGGTGCAGGGAACAAAACTTGAGTCTGGCTAGAGTAGTATGTGCTCTTTATCACTGAGCTCTATCTTCAGCCCCAAAAGAAACACTTTCAATATATTACACACAAAACCCACTGATTCATTTCTGGGAGACATATGCTTCCCCTTTGACACTCTTGGAGAATTTATGACTAGAAGCAAACTTTGGAGCAATGCAAACCATGATTTTTTTCATGAGAAAACAGTGGATCAGAAAAGCTTAAGCAGTTTACTAAAAGTCATACAAGTACTTAGGAGCGACAGGATTGAAGACCAAGTCTTCTACAAATTGCTTTTCATTTATCAAACAATAAAAACATGAACTTACAATTCTTCAAGATTAAGAGATATTTATAGGATCACTAAATAGAAGAAAAAAACAAAAGAAAAATCGTTCCCCTATGACCTGAGCACATATAAATCTTACCATTTCGTCTGCTACACCATGGCGATCAATCTGGTACAATGATGCTACATGAACACTAATCCACCAACTAAAGCCTAATGGATCCTTGGTCTGGGTTAGAGAAACAGAAGGTCTTCTTTGGTCACTTGATTTTTCAAAAAGTGTTTTAAGTAGTTTATTCAACCAATTCCAAAATGACTATAGAAACAAAAAGAACATAATTCAGTTAAATTATGACACTATTCTAATGACCTTTGACTTATAGTATTTCCTGTTGAAATACACAAAACAGAGCATCAATTATGAACATTGATATATATTATGCTTTAAAGGTATCTTTTGTCAACATCCTACAGAATGTTCTGAAAGTATGTCTTTTAAATATATCATCTGGTAATCCTTACAGATGATTTATAAAACTAAATTTTAAGTCAGTAATCTTATACTATAGTTCTCTTTACAAACTTATTATATTTACAAATGTTTTCTTTTCAGTTGCATATACTTTTTACTAATCTACTTAATGATGACAAAATAACAGGATAAATTCAAATGTCTTGTAAAAGAAAAGCAACTGTTTTGTTCTTAGACAAAACTGCACTCTTAGAACTAACTCATTCATGCCCAAACCAGTTTATTATTGTAGCAGATTGATCGCTAATATCATTGTGATGAGAGTTTATTTTTCAGAAAATTAAACCTAAGACTTTGTATTTGCCAGGCACATGCTCTACCAGTAAGCTCTATTCACGCTTTTTAAAGTTTTAGGATTTTTTGTTGTTTTGTTTTGTTTTTTTCCATTTTGAGGCAGGGCCTGGCTAAGTGGCCAGGCTGGCCTTAAACTTACTATATAGTCCACACTTAATTGCTTATGTAATGTTTCCTGTATATTTTTTTTCTACACCAGTCCTTTTCCACTCTACAGAACTATTCCCATGAAACTACTTTGTAGCATTTTTTTTAGTGTTATTCTGCTAGAAACAGCTTTATTTTGCCTTTTTTGGCTGAGGTTTTTAAGCTGATGAGTAATTGTTTGTTTGACTATAATGAAGACAGTACTTCCACTGAATTGATTCCTAGGCTGCTAAAAAGTCAGCTAGCCATCAAATGTTTATTTTTTCTATATGCGTGAAGCTAAGGAATGAATCCAAGCACTCTATGTCACACCCAGCCCCTAATTTTCACCGCACATTTGTTACTTAACCTCTTTGTCTTTAAACCCTGTGACTTCACTGCAATGCACCAGGTGCTTTTTTTCTTTAATTATACTAAACACGTTCTTTGGGTTTCTTTTTTTTGTTGTTGTTGGTGTTTTCGAGACAGGGTTTCTCTGTGTAGCCCTGGCTGTCCTGGAACTCACTCTGTAGACCAGGCTGGCCTCGAACTCAGAAATCCACCCTCCTCTTGGGTTTCTTGATTTGATTAGTTTTCATTAAAAATGGAAAACTATTTTTTTGTGTTTTACTCCTCTCCTTTTCCAACTTCAAGAAATGCTTGCTTATTTCCTATTTGTGTGTCTCTCTTTTACATTATACACAACCGTTACTCAAAGTCTCCCTGGTACCATTATGAAACGTTCCTGAGGTACCTTTAGTTACCTTGTCACTTCAGCCTCTCTCATACCAGTGTCTCGAGTTTCACTATACACAACATTGAAACTTTGACGTAATTAATGACTGGTGTCTCTTCATGATGACTTCTCATGTTTGGAGCAGGAAAGCCACAGAAGCATTCTTATTCTTTCACTGCATCTTATGAGAGGTGTATGGGATCAGTTTATCCTATCACTGCTTAATTCTGACTGTGTGGTTAAGGTGATATTCTCCAGATTGTTTATATTTATGACATTACTATTTCCATCTTGGTTAGTGATAAATTTTATGTGTAGATATTTACAAAACTACAAACACATCCTATTTTATTTTAAGCTCCAAAGTGATGGCAACATCTCATATCTACTGTTCCAGAGACTTTGGTAGAAGGAAGGCAATTTAGAGACCATTATAATCATCCATAATGAGATTTTTGTCTCAGCAAACAGAAACCAAACCAATATAAAAATTGGAAGTAACTTATCTTCATCTCACTTTTGTTCACTACGCTAAGAAACCAATGAAGAATCTTGCTTAAAACAATTACACTAACTGATGTTCTGGTGCTTTCCTGACCTATATTTTCCAGAAAAGAATCCCTTCTCCTTACTTATACAGCATAGGTAACTGTATAGATTACAACCCTTTTCAACTATGTCTTAAACAAATCAAGTTATCCCGGGTTTAATATATAGACGATATTCATTTGGGTTGTGTTCTTCAGACATATCCCATCATGTTTTGAGCAGACAATATCTGGCATAAGATGCTTCTGTCTCAGTTTCATCTTTCATGGACCTGTCTAAACCCACCTATTTTTCTAAGAAGTCTCTCTGGTGTTCACTAGAAAGCGGTCATTTTTGAAGCCAATCTGTATATACCAGCAATTTGCACCACCATTGTACTTAGAATTGGTTACTTCTAGTGGAAAAGATAGGAAATGTATGTATACAAACACACATCCATACCTAGCTCTATTCTAATTCACCATTTCATGGCTTACAGTAGTTTCTCCTCTTCCAGTTATGTGACAAACTTGAATCATATTATCCACAATATATTTAAGATCCCCTCAGTTACAGTCTATAAATAGGTCTAAAATTGCCAACTCTCAAATAACAATGTGAAAAAAAAAAAAAAAAAGTCCTAAAAAAGATTGATTGTTAGCCTGGCATGCGGTTCACACCTATAATCAGAATGCTGAGGCAACTAGAATACAATTTCCAAGATAGCCTGGGCTAAATATTTATAAAAAATTATTTGAAATTCTTTATAAATATTTGTAATTCTTTATAAAGAATTATTTGTAATTCTTTATAGATTGATGTTTAGCAGTAAAAGTACATAGTCAAATTGTTATATTCTAACATTATCTAGATTATTATTTTCAATCTCTGTACTGTGTTTTTATTCATCTGAAATATAAATGCCTTCAATTACTTGTTCAGTGCACTTTGTTTGTTTGTTTGTTTGTTTTTCGAGACAGGGTTTCTCTATATAGCCCTGGCTGTTCTGGAACTCACTCTGTAGACCAGGCTAGCCTCGAACTCAGAAATCCATCTGCTTCTGCCTCCCAAGTGCTGGGATTAAAGGCATGTGCCACCACTGCCCAGCCCTAGTGCACTTTCAAAACACATTATTTTTGTGCATAGGAAACAATAACATTATTCTAAAATTAGAGACATATGAAAAGCCACACTAAAATTGTTTTGAAGCAGGATAGAAAGACACAGAAATTAAGGAGACATGAGACGGTAAAATAAGACTTTCATTAGTGTTTGAGAATTGCTGCCAGTTTAGAGTCAAACAACCAGCACAACAGAATCTGTGACAGCATGAACAAGACCTGCGCAAACCCAAGCCTGACTAAACTCCAGCACTGAGGAGAGCAAATCAGCACAAAGTCCCATCCCGAATGACACTGTGCATATCAACTGCACTCAAGAGCAGGCCCCATGCTTGGTATAGTAAGAAAATGCAAATTGAACTCTTATGTTGTTGGTGGTAGTGGTGGTAGTGTGTGTCTATATACCTTTTTTTTTTTTAAGAGAAAGAAAATGAAGTTGGATGAGTAGGAAGGTGGGGAGGGATCTGGAAGAAATTTGGGAAGAGGAAAGAATATGCTCAAATTTATGTTGTATGAAATACTCAAAGAGTAAATAAAAACATTTTAAAAGTTCCAGCATGGTTAACATTGCTAAGAATATTTCCAATATAGAGACAATATTTCTTTTATGGTAGAGATATTTCAAGTTAAGAAAGGTAAAATAGAAAAAAAAACAAAGCTTAAGTTTTATGCTTGAGTACAGCTTTGGACTTCCCCATATATATAAAAAAGCAGTTTTCTGGGAATTTCATGAATACATAAATTGGTGGTTCTCAACCTGTTGGTCATGACCCCTCTGGAGAGTCAAACGACTGGGGTTGCCAAAGGCCATCAGAAAGCACAGATATTTGACATTACAATTCATAACAGTATGAAAATTACAATTATAAAGTAGCAACAAAAATAATTTTATGGTTGGAGTCACCACAACATGAGGACCTATATTAAAGGGCTGGAGCATCAGAAGATTGAGATTGTACTTACAGTAACAACATACTTTTTAATTCCATATCCACCCCTGGGACTGAGTTTTACTCTAAAAGCAGTAATTTCATGGAAGCACATTTGGAACTACTTACTGTATCAACTCTTTTAAGTTAAGAATGCACATTTAGAACTACCCTTAACTCATTTAAGCTGCCTTTACAACCCTTTGAGATGTAATATCAAAAGTCTTAAGAATCATACACACATAGCTATCAAGATACTTAAGGATTACTTGCTTTTGAGAAGAGCACACTTATTCTCTTGGGTGTCTTGTAGACTTTGGCTACACTTACAACAGAACAAACAAACTACTAAAAACCACTTAACTCTATCCTGCACATCCTTCCCTTCCACAATGCCCCCTGTAAAGCTTGGGTCCCTTTCCAGTGCCCAAACCTAATCTAGCTATGCTGCCTAAGCCATAGTCAATCTCTAGACTCAACCTGACCTACATAGCCTTTCGTACCTAGCCTTCACTGTTCATATCAGAAATAGCAAAAAAAAAAAAAAAAATCCAAATCCCAGATCTTTCAGAAAAAAAAAATTTTTTTAAAAAGTCAGTCTCTATGCTCCAAATCCAAGAGTCCTGTAAAAATGTTAGCCAATTATCTTCATCCTTGATAAATTCCAAGAAATAAAATCTAATATAATAAACTTAAAAGAATTTTAAAAAAGAAAAAGACAAAAAAAAGCCAGGTGGTGGTAGCACATGCCTTCATTCCCTGAACACGGGAGGCAGAGGCAGAGGCAGAGGCAGAGGCAGGTAGGTGGATCTGTGTGAGTTCTGAACTATCCTGGTCTACAGATTTAACGGAGAATCTTCATGTTTGCCACGCACACTCGTCTACTCCAGTCACATCCAAAATATCGGGGATAAAATCCTGACTAAGGATAAGAGGCAATAAGAATCCAAAAGGAGTTCTGTGCCTCCTGGATATTCAGACAGTCTCTGGTATCCCCTAACTCAGACGTGTTCCAGATCACGTCTTTCCAATCGTCAACACGCCCTCATAATTAGGCATAAAGGTACCCCAAGAAATGATTCATAAATGGCTAAGATTGGGCATTGTTTCCTGGCCAAAACAATGTTTCTAACCTATCCTGGTTTATTACCAAGCTTTCCCTCACTCAAGGACATTAGCTAGGAGTGTCAGGTCAGACCCTCCTAGCCATTGCCTCCAGCAGAATCAGAGAATTAGCCTAGGAATACCAAAAAGCCTCAACAGGGAGGGCTCCACTCCTCTTCACACCTGACAACCAAACCCCACTGACCTTGATGTGCTGTCACTTGTCTACATGACCTCAGTCCTACGTGGCCTCTTGCTGTAACCCACCTACCTACGTGACTCTTGTAATTTGCCCTGCTTACTGTATGGTATTTAAGCCTGAATCTCACCTTGCACAAATACATTCAGATCTAACGCACCCTTGTGTCGGCTCTGTCTGTCATCTCATCGCCTACGCCTTGTCGACCTGACTAGGACCCCCGTTTCTCCCGCGGGTTGAGGGAGGCCCAGATCGGCCGGCCTGTGGCACATGTCCAAATGTGTTTACACAGGTATTTGTATTTTCTTTCCTGATGTCTTTATCGTATAATGAAACATTGAGAGAACATCAGTGGTTATCAATTACAAGTTTTAATATACTAAATGTCCCTCAAGAGACATTGCTACCTGTAATGTGTTTATGGTTACATATCGCTAGTTATATCATATTAGACATAATTATGACCTGGTTATTGTTTTCATTTGGAAATTAAGCATAACATAACAAGGTACAATTTTGTATCAAATTGACAAGAGGTAGACATGTGCTGCCTATTCTTGGTTGTCAACTAAACTACATCTAGAATTTACCAAATCCCAAGCATCTGGGTAAGCTTGTGAGGGACTCTTCTTAACTGAAGCATCTGAAGGGGTAGTATCTACATTATGTATGGGCCAACTTTCTTCTGGTAGTACCTATATAAACATGAAAAAAAGAAACTTTCGCTCGTTGCCTGCTTGCCCTCACTCTTACTGGCAAGTTTCTTCCCTCACTTGTATTAAGAGTCTGAAAACCAGCCGAGATAGGCATCCAGACTCTTGGGCTGAATGAATCCATGAATACTGGATTCATGGACATATCAGGAGACAGCAATTGTTGGAATAACTGAACCTGTTTAAGCCACTCTAATAAACTCCTCTTATATGAGACTCATTTTATCAATTCTGTATCTCTAGAGAATCTTAACTAATACAATACCTAACCAAACAAAACAAACAAAAAAAACTCAATCCCAGACATGAGAAGCCCTCTTTCGAATTGTTCAGGTTTGTAAATGAGACTTCTAACATTTTGCTAATGCCCTTGGTGCTTCCCCACCAAAGGAGGGAAGATACACCTTTAAAACTGAAGACATGACGGGCAGTGGTGGTGCATGCCTTTAGTCTCAGCCCTTGGAAGGCAGAGGCAGGCAGATTTCTGAGTTCGAGGTCAGCCTGGTCTACACAGAAAAATCCTGTCTCAAACAAACAAACAAACAAACAAGCAAAAAACAAACAAACAAACTGAAGACACGACATACTTGAGGCACAGGGGCCAAAGGATACAAGGTCGATCTGACCCAAAGCCTCCTTCCATGGTACTTGAAGGTTCCATGCTAGTTTCCAACAGAAGGAAGCAACCAATAGTGCTACCAGCTATGACAACTATGAACTACAACAACCAGTAGGGATGACAGCCATAAGGCTGTAATATTGGTACACGTACCCTGGCAGTAACCAACAGCTCTCTAATTGGACTTAAGACCCACTCAGAAGGAAACAACCTAGCTAATTTCTCTGGGCTAATGTAGTCATGAATCAAAGACAAAACTGCAGTTGCTCCATACTTAATATATAACTACATTCTAAAACTCTGTTCTTATACCCACAGATATATCTATTTCTCACTCCTGCTAAAGAAACTTATCATTCAAACAAATACAGACTATTCAAAAAATACAACTGAAAAAATGCAAAGTGGTGGAGCCCAGTCCAATCTGATAACATCTACAACAAATTAATGCACCTAAAGATCAGGGATCATTTCAGAAGGGGATGGTGGTGATGAAGATTGTTAGGAATCAGAGAAACAGGAAGTTTGCTGTGTCAGAGAAGCTACAGCCATGAATTGTCATCAACATGGCTGCCTAAACACGATCGGAACAAGGATGGCACCAAGAAACTAATGTGGAAAGAGGAAAGCTCAGGAGAATTCAACCTTACAGAAAGAATTGCAGGCAACTAAGGAATGGTAATAGCAGGGAAAAAATTCTTCCCCAGAGAAAAGTACCAATACACACAAATATATATGAAACAACACTAAAGAAAAAGGGGCTGTGAACTTGAATGAGAAAGGGGGTGCAGTTAGGGAGTAGATAAGAAGGTCTGGAGTTAAGAAATAATATAATTATAATGTTAAAAAAAAACAAAACAAACAACAACAAAAAACCTCCAACTCTGCTTCGTACTGACTCACCTGAAATGCTTTTCTGAGGTGAAGTCAGGAATTTCAGCTTCATCAGGTTCCCCAGTACAGAGCCTCTAGGCAGAGGTAGATAGAGCAGATCTATCTCTGGCTCCTCCTGCCCTACTGCTGATAAACTTCTACATTAGCACCCAACAATTTATGGTTTTAATTCACCAAGGCCCACAGCTTCTTGTCATTCCAGTATTTCTTTGAGTATACCAGCACATGGGCTCACATACCCTTTTCTCTGCTATTCTACATAAAAGCTGATTTACTACATTCTTTTACATTCTGCTCATTTCATTTCACAATGTATTAGGGAAATTACTTCAGAATTCTTCCTCATTCTACTATGTGTACACACACACACACCCACACACACAAATACATAAATAATGCAAAATATTTGTTGTGTCAACTTGATCAGGCACAAGTGCCCAGAAGTAGATTAAATGTTATACTAGATGCACACTTTTAAACTCTCCGATGTTGACATTTAAATTAGTAGACTCATTAAAGCAGACTGCCCTCCTTAATGTGTGTGACTCCCTCCATTTAAGCAGACACCTTACTGCTCTGCAGATCAAGTTGGTGTAGTGACTTTCCCCCTTCCTTCACATTTGGAATGAGACTAGATCTGCTGGCTCTCAGGCTTTTAGGCCTTTGGACTCAGACTGAAACTTGTGTAGACAGTTCTCCTGGGTCACCAGTTTGCCACATACATGCCAGGTCCAGCTTCTATAACTATATTAGTCAATCTCTTATAACGTCCTTACTTATTCTATTGACGCCCATTCTCTAAGAGATATAGGATAATACAGCAGAATATTCTAGTATGCAAATACGATACTATGTATGCTTTGAGCAGCCATTCTCCTACATATGAAATTCAACATACGAAGTAGTCACAAGTAAATATCAATTTTCCAACTTACTTCTGAAACAGACCATTTACTTCTGTGGTCTAAAAGATGAATAAGTAGAACCCACAATTCTTTAACACAGGAGCATGGGTAGTGACTAATCAGTAATGCTTCTGAAGGCATAACCTACAAAAAGAAGCAGCTATTTACATGCCACATAGATGATTGCTATAAAGAGTTAAAATATTTTCTCAATTTAAGGAAAAGGATCACTTCATTAACTTTTGTTAAAAGTTCCCTTTACAATTAAAGTACATGATAAACCTAATTTTCAGTTAAAGAAACAAAAATGAAAACTTTTCAAGCACTGGCCAATCAGTACACTTTAAGATTCTGTTAGAAATAAGCTGTCACAACTACTAAAATAGGCCCAAGTGTGTGACAGCAGGTAAAGAACGTGAAAAGGACATTAGTGCAAGTACCTTCTAGTACAACATTCATTACTCAACCCCTGTTCTGAGTATATGCTGGAATAAACCTCAGTCAGTTTACTTACTTATATCTGTTCCATCTAACACACTAGCATACACACACACACAGACACACACACACACACACACACACACACACACACACACACACACACACACCCCCTGACAGAAACTTAGAAACAAACTTGCATTCATTATTAAGGCAAAGTAAACATGCTTTAACCTACAACTAGGCAGGAATAACAAACAGTTCCAGGACACTGATAATACACAGTGAGAATAGTTAATTACATACTAGGGATTGTGAAAAGTATTTTGAAAAGGTAGAACAAAGCAGTATGAATGTTTTTACCACAATGATAAATATTTGATAAATATTTAACCTGATTTGAACATTATGTAATGTATATAACACTCATTAATGTGTACTTATATTTTAACATACCACTTTAAAAATTAACATGTCAGATGAATTCCAGTCTATTGTAAACATTTATATCAAAATTCTTACCACATCTAACTCCCAGATATTAGTAATCAAATACAAAACAGTAGAAACATTAACATATTTCAAATTCTTATGCATTAAAGCACATATATTAAAGATTGTTGTCATTAACACATTAATAACTCTTAAAGCATTACCTTGTCATATCTTTTGACTGACAGGCATATTAAGTCACAGAAAAGATGTTCACAATGTTCTTCAAAGAGGCTGACATTGGTTAAACTGTCACCTGCCTGACCAATAAACTGACGACCATAAATAACTTGTTCTGCAAAATAAGAGAAATTCTACGTTAAAAGCTCAGATTGTATTAACTCTCCCAAGGAAAAAAGAATGATTTTACTTCTTCAACTTCTTCTAAAGTAAAATATAGTTTTAGGATTTTTGGGGTTTTGTAAGTAAATTAAATTTGAGAATAACCAATTTTGTTATTACCTAAAAAACTTTTCCAATTCTATATTCAGTTTAATTAACTTCCTTTGTATTAATGAGACCATCTTTGAAAAGCTTTATTGCTCTGCCACTTTAAAATAAAAAACACAAAAAAGTACTCATCTATAACTCTAAGAACAAAGAAGCTAAAATATTAGGGTTTTTTTGTTTTGTTTTTTGTTTTTTTGTTTTTTTGTTTGTTTTTTGAGACAGGGTTTCTCTGTGTAGCCCTGGCTGTCCTGGAACTCCCTCCGTAGTTCAGATCAGGATCGCCTGGAACTCAGAAATCCACCTGCCTCTGCCTTTTTTTTTTTAACTGATGCTGGTATGCTTACCACTTATACTTGTTTTGTGGCATAAAACAGACCAAACCAAGGTAAACAATAACCAAAATGTGTGCCTGCGTCACAGTGTGTCCACTTGAACATTGTTCTAAATAGATGGAATATAATCATTATAAATCTGTGAATACACTGTGTCCATGTAGTTATATACATAGACAAAAACTAAGTATTGACATATAGATGTCTTTGAAAACGAAAATGACAACAGCAAAATTTAAAAAGCAAAACCAAAACAAAACAAACAAGCAAACAAACAAACAAACAAAACCCACAGCATTTGCCAGGTATGATAGCTCATGCCTTTAATCCCAGCACTCCAGAGGCAAGTGGATCCAGGACAGCCTGGTCTACATTGAGGTCAGCCAAGGGTAAATAGTTAAGTGAAACTCTTGA